>NW_026892756.1:350000-395646 GCF_033815535.1 Pezoporus flaviventris | reverse complement strand
TTCAGCTTTGCACCGGTGTCACCATCATTGCTGTCGCTCCTCGGTTTCATATGTAAAAGTCCATTTGAATGCAAAGTCTCCAAAGCTTGTTCTCGGCTGCCCAGGGGCACAGTGATTAGTGCATGAACGTCTGGCCTCTGCTCTTAGAGCCGAAGAGCCAGGAGGGGAAAACATGTGCTGGGCATCTTCAGCACACAGTCAGCTTTGCAACGGTGTCACCATCATTGCTGTCACTCCTCGCTTTCATACCTAAACGTCCATTTGAAAGCGCCCTCTTCGGAGCTTGCTCTCGGCTGCCCAGCAGCACAGTGAGTAGAGCACGAACGGTTGCCGTCTGCTCCCACAGTCGAAGAGCCAGGAGGGAAAGCATGTGCTGGGCATCTTCAGCACACAGTCAGCTTTGCAATGGTGTCACCATCATTGCTGTCGCTCCTCGGTGTCATACCTAAAGGTCCATTTGAATGCAACCTCTTCGGAGCTTGCTCTCGGCTGCCCAGCAGCACAGTGAGTAGAGCACGAACAGTTGCCGTCTGCTCCCACAATCGAAGAGCCAGTAGGAAAAGCTGGTGCTCTGAATCTTCTGTACACAGTCAGCTTTGCAACAGTGCCTCCATCACTGCTGTCGCTCCTCACTTTCATACTGAGAAGTTCATTTGAATCCAACTTCTCTGCTCGTTGCTCTTGGCTGCCCAGCAGCACAGTCAGTAGAGCACGAACGTCTGGCCTCTGCTCTCAGAGCCGAAGAGCCAGGAGGGAAAGCATGTGCTGGGCATCTTCAGCACACAGTCAGCTTTGCAACGGTGTCACCATCATTGCTGTCGCTCCTCGGTTTCATACCTAAAAGTCCACTCGAATGCAAACTCTACGGAGCTTGCTCTGAGCTGCCAAGTAGCACAGCGATTAGAGCACGAACGTCTGGCCTTTGCTCCCAGAGCCGAAGAGCCAGGAGGGAAAGCATGTGCTGGGCATCTTCAGCACACAGTCAGCTTTGCAACGGTGTCACCATCATTGCTGTCGCTCCTCGGTTTCATACTTAAAAGTCCATTTGAGTGCAACCTCTCCGAAACTTGTTCTCGGCTGCCCAGGGGCAGAACGATTACTGCACGAACGTCTGGCTTCTGCTCCCAGATCCGAAGAGCCAGGATGGAAAACATGTGCTGGGCATCTTCAGCACACAGTCAGCTTTTCAAGGGTGTCACCATCATTGCTGTCGCTCCTCGGTTTCATACTTAAAAGTCCATTTGAGTGGAACCTCTCCGAAGCTTGTTCTCGGCTGCCCAGGGGCAGAGCGATTAGTGCACGAACGTCTGGCTTCTGCTCCCAGATCCGAAGAGCCAGGAGGGAAAGCATGTGCTGGGCATCTTCAGGACACAGTCAGCTTTGCAACGGTGTCACCATCATTGCTGTCGCTCCTCGCTTTCATACCTAAAAGTACATTTGAATGCAACCTCTCCAAAGCTGCTTCTCAGCTGCCAAGTAGCACAGCGATTAGAGCACGAACGTCTGGCCTCTGCTCCCAGAGCCGAAGAGCCAGGAGGGAAAGCATGTGCTGGGCATCTTCAGCACACAGTCAGCTTTGCAACGGTGTCACCATCATTGCTGTCGCTCCTCGGTTTCATACTTAAAAGTCCATTTGAGTGCAACCTCTCCGAAGCTTGTTCTAGGCTGCCCAGGGGCAGAACGATTAGTGCACGAACGTCTGGCTTCTGCTCCCAGATCCGAAGAGCCAGGAGTGAAAGCATGTGCTGGGCATCTTCAGGACACAGTCAGCTTTGCAACGGTGTCACCATCATTGCTGTCGCTCCTCGCTTTCATACCTAAAGGTCCATTTGAATGCACCCTCTTCGGAGCTTGCTCTCGGCTGCCCAGCTGCACAGTGAGTAGAGCACGAACAGTTGCCGTCTGCTCCCACAATCGAAGAGCCAGGAGGGAAAGCTGGTGAAAGCTTAGGGTTAGGGTTAGGGTTAGGGTTAGGGGTTAGGGTTAGGGGTTAGGGTTAGGGTTAGGGTTAGGGGTTAGGGTTAGGTGTTAGGGTTAGGGTTATGGTTATGGTTAGGTTTAAGGTTAGTGTTAGTGTTAGGGGTAGGGTTAGGGTTAGGGTTAGGGTTAGTGTTGGGTTAGGGTTAGGGTTAGGGTTGGGTTAGGGTTAGTGTTAGGGTTAGGGTTAGGGTTAGGTTTGCCGTCTGCTCCCACAGTCGAAGAGCCAGGAGGGAAAGCATGTGCGGGGCATCTTCAGCACACAGTCAGCTTTGCAATGCTGTCACCATTATTGCTGTCACTCCTCGGTTTCATACCTAAAAGTACATTTGAATGCAACCTCTCCAAAGCTGCTCCTCAGCTGCCCAGTAGCACAGCGATTAGTGCACGAACTTCTGGCTTCTGCTCCCAGATCCGAAGAGCCGGGAGGGAAAGCATGTGCTGGGCATCTTCAGCACACAGTCAGCTTTGCAACGGTGTCACCATCATTGCTGTCGCTCCTCGGTTTCATACTTAAAAGTCCATTTGAGTGCAACCTCTCTGAAGCTTGTTCTCGGCTGCCCAGGGGGCTGAACGATTAGTGCACGAACGTCTGGCTTCTGCTCCCAGATCTGAAGAGCCAGGAGGGAAAGCATGTGCTGGGCATCTTCAGCACACAGTCAGCTTTGCAACGGGGTCACCATCATTGCTGTCGCTCCTCGCTTTCATACCTAAAGGTCCATTTGAATGCACCCTCTTCAGAGCTTGCTCTCGGCTGCCCAGCTGCACAGTGAGTAGAGCACGAACTGTTGCCATCTGCTCCCACAATCGAAGAGCCAGGAGGGAAAACTGGTGAAAGCTTAGGGTTAGGGTTAGGGTTTGAATTAGGGTTAGGGTTAGGGATTAGGGTTAGGGTTAGGGTTAGGGTTAGGGTTAGGGGTTAGTGTTAGGGTTATGGTTAGGTTTAGGGTTAGTGTTAGGGTTAGGGGTAGGGTTAGGGTTAGGGTTAGGTTTAGGGTTGGGTTAGGGTTAGGGTTAGGGTTAGGGTTAGGGTTGCCGTCTGCTCCCACAGTCGAAGAGCCAGGAGGGAAAGCATGTGCGCTGCATCTTCAGCACACAGTCAGCTTTGCAATGCTGTCACCATTATTGCTGTCACTCCTCGGTTTCATACCTAAAAGTACATTTGAATGCAACCTCTCCAAAGCTGCTTCTGAGCTACCTAGTAGCGCAGCGATTAGTGCACGAACTTCTGGCTTCTGCTCCCAGATCCGAAGAGCCGGGAGGGAAAGCATGTGGTGGGCATCTTCAGCACACAGTCAGCTTTGCAATGGTGTCACCATCATTGCTGTCGCTCCTCGGTGTCATACCTAAAGGTCCATTTGAATGCACCCTCTTCGGAGCTTGCTCTTGGTTGCCCAGCAGCACAGTGCGTAGAGCACGAACGATTGCCGTCTGCTAGCACAGTGGAGGAGCCAGGAGGGAAAGCATGTGCTGGGCATCTTCAGCACACAGTCAGCTTTGCAATGCTGTCACCATTATTGCTGTCACTCCTCGGTTTCATACCTAAAAGTACATTTGAATGAAACCTCTCCAAAGCTGCTTCTCAGCTGCCCAGTAGCTCAGCGATTAGTGCACGAACGTCTGGCCTCTGCTCCCAGTGCCGAAGAGCCAGGAGGGAAAGCATGTGCTGGGCATCTTCAGCACACAGTCAGCTTTGCAACGGTGTCACAATCATTGCTGTCGCTCCTCGCTTTCTTACCTAAAGGTCCATTTGAATGCACCCTCTTCGGAGCTTGCTCTCGGCTGCCCAGCAGCACAGTGAGTAGAGCACGAACAGTTGCCGTCTGCTCCCACAATCGAAGAGCCCGGAGGGAAAGCTGGTGCTCTGAATCTTCTGCACACAGTCAGCTTTGACCCAGTGCGTCCATCATTGCTGTCGCTCCTCACTTTCATACCTAGAAGTTCATTTGAATCCAACTTCTCTGCTCGTTGCTCTTGGCTGCCCAAAAGCACAGTCAGTAGAGCATGAACGTCTGGCCTCTGCTCCCAGAGCCGAAGAGCCAGGAGGGAAAGCAAGTGCTGGGCATCTTCAGCACACAGTCAGCTTTGCACCGGTGTCACCATCATTGCTGTCGCTCCTCGGTTTCATATGTAAAAGTCCATTTGAATGCAAAGTCTCCAAAGCTTGTTCTCGGCTGCCCAGGGGCACAGTGATTAGTGCATGAACGTCTGGCCTCTGCTCTTAGAGCCGAAGAGCCAGGAGGGAAAACATGTGCTGGGCATCTTCAGCACACAGTCAGCTTTGCAACGGTGTCACCATCATTGCTGTCACTCCTCGCTTTCATACCTAAACGTCCATTTGAAAGCGCCCTCTTCGGAGCTTGCTCTCGGCTGCCCAGCAGCACAGTGAGTAGAGCACGAACGGTTGCCGTCTGCTCCCACAGTCGAAGAGCCAGGAGGGAAAGCATGTGCTGGGCATCTTCAGCACACAGTCAGCTTTGCAATGGTGTCACCATCATTGCTGTCGCTCCTCGGTGTCATACCTAAAGGTCCATTTGAATGCAACCTCTTCGGAGCTTGCTCTCGGCTGCCCAGCAGCACAGTGAGTAGAGCACGAACAGTTGCCGTCTGCTCCCCACAATCGAAGAGCCAGTAGGAAAAGCTGGTGCTCTGAATCTTCTGTACACAGTCAGCTTTGCAACAGTGCCTCCATCACTGCTGTCGCTCCTCACTTTCATACTGAGAAGTTCATTTGAATCCAACTTCTCTGCTCGTTGCTCTTGGCTGCCCAGCAGCACAGTCAGTAGAGCACGAACGTCTGGCCTCTGCTCTCAGAGCCGAAGAGCCAGGAGGGAAAGCATGTGCTGGGCATCTTCAGCACACAGTCAGCTTTGCAACGGTGTCACCATCATTGCTGTCGCTCCTCGGTTTCATACCTAAAAGTCCACTCGAATGCAAACTCTACGGAGCTTGCTCTGAGCTGCCAAGTAGCACAGCGATTAGAGCACGAACGTCTGGCCTTTGCTCCCAGAGCCGAAGAGCCAGGAGGGAAAGCATGTGCTGGGCATCTTCAGCACACAGTCAGCTTTGCAACGGTGTCACCATCATTGCTGTCGCTCCTCGGTTTCATACTTAAAAGTCCATTTGAGTGCAACCTCTCCGAAACTTGTTCTCGGCTGCCCAGGGGCAGAACGATTAGTGCACGAACGTCTGGCTTCTGCTCCCAGATCCGAAGAGCCAGGATGGAAAACATGTGCTGGGCATCTTCAGCACACAGTCAGCTTTTCAAGGGTGTCACCATCATTGCTGTCGCTCCTCGGTTTCATACTTAAAAGTCCATTTGAGTGGAACCTCTCCGAAGCTTGTTCTCGGCTGCCCAGGGGCAGAGCGATTAGTGCACGAACGTCTGGCTTCTGCTCCCAGATCCGAAGAGCCAGGAGGGAAAGCATGTGCTGGGCATCTTCAGGACACAGTCAGCTTTGCAACGGTGTCACCATCATTGCTGTCGCTCCTCGCTTTCATACCTAAAAGTACATTTGAATGCAACCTCTCCAAAGCTGCTTCTCAGCTGCCAAGTAGCACAGCGATTAGAGCACGAACGTCTGGCCTCTGCTCCCAGAGCCGAAGAGCCAGGAGGGAAAGCATGTGCTGGGCATCTTCAGCACACAGTCAGCTTTGCAACGGTGTCACCATCATTGCTGTCGCTCCTCGGTTTCATACTTAAAAGTCCATTTGAGTGCAACCTCTCCGAAGCTTGTTCTAGGCTGCTTAGGGGCAGAACGATTAGTGCACGAACGTCTGGCTTCTGCTCCCAGATCCGAAGAGCCAGGAGTGAAAGCATATGCTGGGCATCTTCAGGACACAGTCAGCTTTGCAACGGTGTCACCATCATTGCTGTCGCTCCTCGCTTTCATACCTAAAGGTCCATTTGAATGCACCCTCTTCGGAGCTTGCTCTCGGCTGCCCAGCTGCACAGTGAGTAGAGCACGAACAGTTGCCGTCTGCTCCCACAATCGAAGAGCCAGGAGGGAAAGCTGGTGAAAGCTTAGGGTTAGGGTTAGGGTTAGGGTTAGGGGTTAGGGTTAGGGTTAGGGTTAGGGGTTAGGGTTAGGGGTTAGGGTTAGGTGTTAGGGTTAGGGTTATGGTTATGGTTAGGTTTAAGGTTAGTGTTAGTGTTAGGGGTAGGGTTAGGGTTAGGGTTAGGGTTAGTGTTGGGTTAGGGTTAGGGTTAGGGTTGGGTTAGGGTTAGTGTTAGGGTTAGGGTTAGGGTTAGGTTTGCCGTCTGCTCCCACAGTCGAAGAGCCAGGAGGGAAAGCATGTGCGGGGCATCTTCAGCACACAGTCAGCTTTGCAATGCTGTCACCATTATTGCTGTCACTCCTCGGTTTCATACCTAAAAGTACATTTGAATGCAACCTCTCCAAAGCTGCTCCTCAGCTGCCCAGTAGCACAGCGATTAGTGCACGAACTTCTGGCTTCTGCTCCCAGATCCGAAGAGCCGGGAGGGAAAGCATGTGCTGGGCATCTTCAGCACACAGTCAGCTTTGCAACGGTGTCACCATCATTGCTGTCGCTCCTCGGTTTCATACTTAAAAGTCCATTTGAGTGCAACCTCTCTGAAGCTTGTTCTCGGCTGCCCAGGGGCTGAACGATTAGTGCACGAACGTCTGGCTTCTGCTCCCAGATCTGAAGAGCCAGGAGGGAAAGCATGTGCTGGGCATCTTCAGCACACAGTCAGCTTTGCAACGGGGTCACCATCATTGCTGTCGCTCCTCGCTTTCATACCTAAAGGTCCATTTGAATGCACCCTCTTCAGAGCTTGCTCTCGGCTGCCCAGCTGCACAGTGAGTAGAGCACGAACTGTTGCCATCTGCTCCCACAATCGAAGAGCCAGGAGGGAAAACTGGTGAAAGCTTAGGGTTAGGGTTAGGGTTTGAATTAGGGGTTAGGGTTAGGGATTAGGGTTAGGGTTAGGGTTAGGGTTAGGGTTAGGGGTTAGTGTTAGGGTTATGGTTAGGTTTAGGGTTAGTGTTAGGGTTAGGGGTAGGGTTAGGGTTAGGGTTAGGTTTAGGGTTGGGTTAGGGTTAGGGTTAGGGTTAGGGTTAGGGTTGCCGTCTGCTCCCACAGTCGAAGAGCCAGGAGGGAAAGCATGTGCGCTGCATCTTCAGCACACAGTCAGCTTTGCAATGCTGTCACCATTATTGCTGTCACTCCTCGGTTTCATACCTAAAAGTACATTTGAATGCAACCTCTCCAAAGCTGCTTCTGAGCTACCTAGTAGCGCAGCGATTAGTGCACGAACTTCTGGCTTCTGCTCCCAGATCCGAAGAGCCGGGAGGGAAAGCATGTGGTGGGCATCTTCAGCACACTGTCAGCTTTGCAATGGTGTCACCATCATTGCTTTCGCTCCTCGGTGTCATACCTAAAGGTCCATTTGAATGCACCCTCTTCGGAGCTTGCTCTTGGTTGCCCAGCAGCACAGTGCGTAGAGCACGAACGGTTGCCGTCTGCTAGCACAGTGGAGGAGCCAGGAGGGAAAGCATGTGCTGGGCATCTTCAGCACACAGTCAGCTTTGCAACAGTGCCTCCATCATTGCTGACGCTTTTCACTTTCATACCTAGAAGTTCATTTGAATCCACCTTCTCCGCTCATTACTCTTGGCTGTCCAGCGGCACAGTCAGTACAGCACGAACGTCTGGCCTCTGCTCCCAGAGCCGAAGAGCCAGGAAGGAAAGCATGTGCTGGGCATCTTCAGCACACAGTCAGCTTTGCAACGGTGTCACCATCATTGCTGTCGCTCCTCGCTTTCATACCTAAAGGTCCATTTGAATGCACCCTCTTCGGAGCTTTCTCTCGGCTGCCCAGCAGCACAGTGAGAAGAGCACGAACGGTTGCCGTCTGCTGCCAGAGCCGAAGAGCCAGGAGGGAAAGCATGTGCTGGGCATCTTCAGCACACAGTCAGCTTTGCAACGGTGTCAACATCATTGCTGTCGCTCCTCGGTGTCATCCCTAAAGGTCCATTTGAATGCACCCTCTTCGGAGCTTGCTCTCGGCTGCCCAGCTGCACAGTGAGTAGAGCACGAACGGTTGCCGTCTGCTCCCAGAGTCGAAGAGCCAGGAGGGAAAGCATGTGCTGGGCATCTTCAGCACACAGTTAGCTTTGCAACGGTGTCACCATCATTACTGTCGCTCCTCGGTTTCATGCCTAAAAGTCCACTCGAATGCAACCGCTACGGAGCTTGCTCTGAGCTGCTAAGTAGCACAGCGATTAGAGCACGAACGTCTGGCCTCTGCTGCCAGAGCCGAAGAGCCCGGAGGGAAAGCATGTGCTGGGCATC
Organism: Pezoporus flaviventris; assembly: GCF_033815535.1. Taxonomy (NCBI): domain Eukaryota; kingdom Metazoa; phylum Chordata; class Aves; order Psittaciformes; family Psittacidae; genus Pezoporus; species Pezoporus flaviventris. The sequence continues at coordinate 387,351 of NW_026892756.1, read as the reverse complement.
TTCAGCACACAGTCAGCTTTGCAACGGTGTCACCATCATGGCTGTCGCTCCTCGCTTTCATACTTAAAAGTCCATTTGAGTGCAACCTCTCCGAAGCTTGTTCTCGGCTGCCCAGGGGCAGAACGATTAGTGCACGAACGTCTGGCTTCTGCACCCAGATCCGAAGAGCCAGGAGGGAAAGGATGTGCTGGGCATCTTCAGCACACAGTCAGCTTTGCAACGGTGTCACCATCATTGCTGTCGCTCCTCGCTTTCATACCTAAAGGTCCATTTGAATGCACCCTCTTCGGAGCTTGCTCTCGGCTGCCCAGCAGCACAGTGAGTATAGCACGAACGGTTGCCGTCTGCTCCCACAACCGAAGAGCCAGGAGGGAAAGCTGGTGAAAGCTTAGGGTTAGGGTTAGGGTTAGGGTTAGGGTTAGGGCTAGGGTTAGGGGTTAGGGTTAGGGTTAGGGTTAGGGTTAGGGTTAGGGGTTAGGGTTAGGGTTAGGGGTTAGGGTTAGGGGTTAGGGATAGGGTTAGGATTAGGGGTTAGGGTTAGGGTTAGGGTTATGGTTAGGTTTAGGGTTAGGGTTAGGGTTAGGGGTTAGGGTTAGGGGTTAGGGTTAGGGTTAGGATTAGGGGTTAGGGTTAGGGTTAGGGTTATGGTTAGATTTAGGGTTAGGGTTAGGGTTAGGGGTATGGTTAGGCTTAGAGTTAGGGTTAGGGTTGGGTTAGGGTTAGGGTTAGGGTTAGGGTTAGGGTTAGGGTTGGGTTTAGGGTTAGGGTTAGGGTTACGGTTACGGGTACGGTTAGGGGTAGGGTTAGGGTTAGGGTTAGGTGTAGGGTTAGGGTTACGGTTAGCGTTAGGGTTGGGTTAGGGTTAGGGTTAGGGTTAGGGTTAGGGTTAGGGTTAGGGTTGCCGTCTGCTCCCACAGTCGAAGAGCCAGGAGGGAAAGCATGTGCGGGGCATCTTCAGCACACAGTCAGCTTTGCAATGCTGTCACCATTATTGCTGTCACTCCTCGGTTTCATACCTAAAAGTACATTTGAATGAAACCTCTCCAAAGCTGCTTCTCAGCTGCCCAGTAGCTCAGCGATTAGTGCACGAACGTCTGGCCTCTGCTCCCAGTGCCGAAGAGCCAGGAGGGAAAGCATGTGCTGGGCATCTTCAGCACACAGTCAGCTTTGCAATGCTGTCACCATTATTGCTGTCACTCCTCGGTTTCATACCTAAAAGTACATTTGAATGCAACCTCTCCAAAGCTGCTTCTCAGCTGCCTAGTAGCACAGCGATTAGTATACGAACTTCTGGCTTCTGCTCCCAGATCCGAAGAGGCGGGAGGGAAAGCATGTGCTGGGCATCTTCAGCACACAGTCAGCTTTGCAAGGGTGTCACCATCATTGCTGTCGCTCCTCGCTTTCATACCTAAAGGTCCATTTGAATGCACCCTCTTCGGAGCTTGCTCTCGGTTGCCCAGCAGCACAGTGCGTAGAGCACGAACGGTTGCCGTCTGCTAGCACAGTGGAGGAGCCAGGAGGGAAAGCATGTGCTGGGCATCTTCAGCACACAGTCAGCTTTGCAACGGTGTCACCATCATTGCTTTCGCTCCTCGCTTTCATACTTAAAAGTCCATTTGAGTGCAACCTCTCCGAAGCTTGTTCTCATGTGCCCAGGGGCAGAACGATTAGTGCACGAACGTCTGGCTTCTGCTCCCAGATCCGAAGAGCCAGGAGGGAAAGCATGTGCTGGGCATCTTCAGCACACAGTCAGCTTTGCAACGGTGTCACCATCATTGCTGTCGGTCCTCGCTTTCATACCTAAAGGTCCATTTGAATGCACCCTCTTCGGAGCTTGCTCTCGGCTGCCCAGCTGCACAGTGAGTAGAGCACGAACGGTTGCCGTCTGCTAGCACAGTGGAGGAGCCAGGAGGGAAAGCATGTGCTGGGCATCTTCAGCACACAGTCAGCTTTGCAACAGTGCCTCCATCATTGCTGACGCTTTTCACTTTCATACCTAGAAGTTCATTTGAATCCACCTTCTCCGCTCATTACTCTTGGCTGTCCAGCGGCACAGTCAGTACAGCGCGAACGTCTGGCCTCTGCTCCCAGAGCCGAAGAGCCAGGAAGGAAAGCATGTGCTGGGCATCTTCAGCACACAGTCAGCTTTGCAACGGTGTGACCATCATTGCTGTCGCTCCTCGCTTTCATACCTAAAGGTCCATTTGAATGCACCCTCTTCGGAGCTTTCTCTCGGCTGCCCAGCAGCACAGTGAGTAGAGCACGAACGGTTGCCGTCTGCTGCCAGAGCCGAAGAGCCAGGAGGGAAAGCATGTGCTGGGCATCTTCAGCACACAGTCAGCTTTGCAACGGTGTCACCATCATTGCTGTCGCTCCTCGGTGTCATCCCTAAAGGTCCATTTGAATGCACCCTCTTCGGAGCTTGCTCTCGGCTGCCCAGCTGCACAGTGAGTAGAGCACGAACGGTTGCCGTCTGCTCCCAGAGTCGAAGAGCCAGGAGGGAAAGCATGTGCTGGGCATCTTCAGCACACAGTTAGCTTTGCAACGGTGTCACCATCATTGCTGTCGCTCCCGTTTTCCATGCCTAAAAGTCCACTCGAATGCAACCGCTACGGAGCTTGCTCTGAGCTGCTAAGTAGCACAGCGATTAGAGCACGAACGTCTGGCCTCTGCTCCCAGAGCCGAAGAGCCAGGAGGGAAAGCATGTGCTGGGCATCTTCAGCACACAGTCAGCTTTGCAACGGTGTCACCATCATGGCTGTCGCTCCTCGCTTTCATACTTAAAAGTCCATTTGAGTGCAACCTCTCCGAAGCTTGTTCTCGGCTGCCCAGGGGCAGAACGATTAGTGCACGAACGTCTGGCTTCTGCTCCCAGATCCGAAGAGCCAGGAGGGAAAGCATGTGCTGGGCATCTTCAGCACACAGTCAGCTTTGCAACGGGGTCACCATCATTGCTGTCGCTCCTCGCTTTCATACCTAAAGGTCCATTTGAATGCACCCTCTTCGGAGCTTGCTCTCGGCTGCCCAGCAGCACAGTGAGTATAGCACGAACGGTTGCCGTCTGCTCCCACAACCGAAGAGCCAGGAGGGAAAGCTGGTGAAAGCTTAGGGTTAGGGTTAGGGTTAGGGTTAGGGTTAGGGCTAGGGTTAGGGGTTAGGGTTAGGGTTAGGGTTAGGGTTAGGGTTAGGCGTTAGGGTTAGGGTTAGGGGTTAGGGTTAGGGTTAGGGTTATGGTTAGGTTTAGGGTTAGGGTTAGGGGTTAGGGTTAGGGGTTAGGGTTAGGGTTAGGGGTTAGGGGTATGGTTAGGCTTAGAGTTAGGGTTAGGGTTGGGTTAGGGTTAGGGTTATGGTTAGGGTTAGGGTTAGGGTTGGGTTTAGGGTTAGGGTTAGGGGTATGGTTAGGCTTAGAGTTAGGGTTAGGGTTGGGTTAGGCTTAGGGTTAGGGTTAGGGTTGGGTTTAGGGTTAGGGTTAGGGTTACGGTTAAGGGTACGGTTAGGGGTAGGGTTAGGGTTAGTGTTAGGTGTAGGGTTAGGGTTACGGTTACTGTTAGGGTTGGGTTAGGGTTAGGGTTAGGGTTAGGGTTAGGGTTGCCGTCTGCTCCCACAGTCGAAGAGCCAGGAGGGAAAGCATGTGCTGGGCATCTTCAGCACACAGTCAGCTTTGCAATGCTGTCACCATTATTGCTGTCACTCCTCGGTTTCATACCTAAAAGTACATTTGAATGCAACCTCTCCAAAGCTGCTTCTCAGCTACCTAGTAGCACAGCGATTAGTGCACGAACTTCTGGCTTCTGCTCCCAGATCCGAAGAGGCGGGAGGGAAAGCATGTGCTGGGCATCTTCAGCACACAGTCAGCTTTGCAACGGTGTCACCATCATTGCTTTCGCTCCTCGCTTTCATACTTAAAAGTCCATTTGAGTGCAACCTCTCCGAAGCTTGTTCTCATGTGCCCAGGGGCAGAACGATTAGTGCACGAACGTCTGGTTTCTGCTCCCAGATCCGAAGAGCCAGGAGGGAAAGCATGTGCTGGGCATCTTCAGCACACAGTCAGCTTTGCAACGGTGTCACCATCATTGCTGTCGGTCCTCGCTTTCATACCTAAAGGTCCATTTGAATGCACCCTCTTCGGAGCTTGCTCTCGGCTGCCCAGCTGCACAGTGAGTAGAGCACGAACGGTTGCCGTCTGCTAGCACAGTGGAGGAGCCAGGAGGGAAAGCATGTGCTGGGCATCTTCAGCACACAGTCAGCTTTGCAACAGTGCCTCCATCATTGCTGACGCTTTTCACTTTCATACCTAGAAGTTCATTTGAATCCACCTTCTCCGCTCATTACTCTTGGCTGTCCAGCGGCACAGTCAGTACAGCACGAACGTCTGGCCTCTGCTCCCAGAGCCGAAGAGCCAGGAAGGAAAGCATGTGCTGGGCATCTTCAGCACACAGTCAGCTTTGCAACGGTGTCACCATCATTGCTGTCGCTCCTCGCTTTCATACCTAAAGGTCCATTTGAATGCACCCTCTTCGGAGCTTTCTCTCGGCTGCCCAGCAGCACAGTGAGTAGAGCACGAACGGTTGCCGTCTGCTGCCAGAGCCGAAGAGCCAGGAGGGAAAACATGTGCTGGGCATCTTCAGCACACAGTCAGCTTTGCAACGGTGTCAATATCATTGCTGTCGCTCCTCGGTGTCATCCCTAAAGGTCCATTTGAATGCACCCTCTTCGGAGCTTGCTCTCGGCTGCCCAGCTGCACAGTGAGTAGAGCACGAACGGTTGCCGTCTGCTCCCAGAGTCGAAGAGCCAGGAGGGAAAGGATGTGCTGGGCATCTTCAGCACACAGTTAGCTTTGCAATGCTGTCACCATTATTGCTGTCACTCCTCGGTTTCATACCTAAAAGTACATTTGAATGCAACCTCTCCAAAGCTGCTTCTCAGCTGCCTAGTAGCACAGCGATTAGTATACGAACTTCTGGCTTCTGCTCCCAGATCCGAAGAGGCGGGAGGAAAGCATGTGCTGGGCCATCTTCAGCACACAGTCAGCTTTGCAACGGTGTCACCATCATTGCTGTCGCTCCTCGCTTTCATACCTAAAGGTCCATTTGAATGCACCCTCTTCGGAGCTTGCTCTCGGTTGCCCAGCAGCACAGTGCGTAGAGCACGAACGGTTGCCGTCTGCTAGCACAGTGGAGGAGCCAGGAGGGAAAGCATGTGCTGGGCATCTTCAGCACACAGTCAGCTTTGCAACGGTGTCACCATCATTGCTTTCGCTCCTCGCTTTCATACTTAAAAGTCCATTTGAGTGCAACCTCTCCGAAGCTTGTTCTCAGGTGCCCAGGGGCAGAACGATTAGTGCACGAACGTCTGGCTTCTGCCTCCCAGATCCGAAGAGCCAGGAGGGAAAGCATGTGCTGGGCATCTTCAGCCACACAGTCAGCTTTGCAACGGTGTCACCATCATTGCTGTCGGTCCTCGCTTTCATACCTAAAGGTCCATTTGAATGCACCCTCTTCGGAGCTTGCTCTCGGCTGCCCAGCTGCACAGTGAGTAGAGCACGAACGGTTGCCGTCTGCTAGCACAGTGGAGGAGCCAGGAGGGAAAGCATGTGCTGGGCATCTTCAGCACACAGTCAGCTTTGCAACAGTGCCTCCATCATTGCTGACGCTTTTCACTTTCATACCTAGAAGTTCATTTGAATCCGCCTTCTCCGCTCATTACTCTTGGCTGTCCAGCGGCACAGTCAGTACAGCACGAACGTCTGGGCCTCTGCTCCCAGAGCCGAAGAGCCAGGAAGGAAAGCATGTGCTGGGCATCTTCAGCACACAGTCAGCTTTGCAACGGTGTCACCATCATTGCTGTCGCTCCTCGCTTTCCATACCTAAAGGTCCATTTGAATGCACCCTCTTCGGAGCTTTCTCTCGGCTGCCCAGCAGCACAGTGAGTAGAGCACGAACGGTTGCCGTCTGCTCCCAGAGTCGAAGAGCCAGGAGGGAAAGCATGTGCTGGGCATCTTCAGCACACAGTTAGCTTTGCAACGGTGTCACCATCATTGCTGTCGCTCCTCGGTTTCATGCCTAAAAGTCCACTCGAATGCAACCGCTACGGAGCTTGCTCTGAGCTGCTAAGTAGCACAGCGATTAGAGCACGAACGTCTGGCCTCTGCTCCCAGAGCCGAAGAGCCCGGAGGGAAAGCATGTGCTGGGCATCTTCAGCACACAGTCAGCTTTGCAACGGTGTCACCATCATGGCTGTCGCTCCTCGCTTTCATACTTAAAAGTCCATTTGAGTGCAACCTCTCCGAAGCTTGTTCTCGGCTGCCCAGGGCAGAACGATTAGTGCACGAACGTCTGGCTTCTGCTCCCAGATCCGAAGAGCCAGGAGGGAAAGGATGTGCTGGGCATCTTCAGCACACAGTCAGCTTTGCAACGGTGGCACCATCATTGCTGTCGCTCCTCGCTTTCATACCTAAAGGTCCATTTGAATGCACCCTCTTCGGAGCTTGCTCTCGGCTGCCCAGCAGCACAGTGAGTATAGCACGAACGGTTGCCGTCTGCTCCCACAACCGAAGAGCCAGGAGGGAAAGCTGGTGAAAGCTTAGGGTTAGGGTTAGGGTTAGGGTTAGGGTTAGGGCTAGGGTAGGGGTTAGGGTTAGGGTTAGGGTTAGGGTTAGGGTTAGGGGTTAGGGTTAGGGTTAGGGGTTAGGGTTAGGGGTTAGGGTTAGGGTTAGGATTAGGGGTTAGGGTTAGGGTTAGGGTTATGGTTAGGTTTAGGGTTATGGGTTAGGGTTTAGGGGTTAGGGTTAGGGGTTAGGGTTAGGGTTAGGATTATGGGTTAGGGTTAGGGTTAGGGTTATGGTTAGGGATTTAGGGTTAGGGTTAGGGTTAGGGGTATGGTTAGGCTTAGAGTTAGGGTTAGGGTTGGGTTAGGGTTAGGGTTAGGGTTAGGGTTAGGGTTAGGGTTGGGTTTAGGGTTAGGGTTAGGGTTACGGTTACGGGTACGGTTAGGGGTAGGGTTAGGGTTAGGGTTAGGTGTAGGGTTAGGGTTACGGTTAGCGTTAGGGTTGGGTTAGGGTTAGGGTTAGGGTTAGGGTTAGGGTTGCCGTCTGCTCCCACAGTCGAAGAGCCAGGAGGGAAAGCATGTGCGGGGCATCTTCAGCACACAGTCAGCTTTGCAATGCTGTCACCATTATTGCTGTCACTCCTCGGTTTCATAGCTAAAAGTACATTTGAATACAACCTCTCCAAAGCTGCTTCTCAGCTGCCCTGTGGCACAGTGATTAGTGCACGAACTTCTGGCTTCTCCTTCCAGATCCGAAGAGCCGGGAGGGAAAGGATGTGCTGGGCATCTTCAGCACACTGTCAGCTTTGCAACGGTGTCACCATCATTGCTGTCGCTCCTCGCTTTCATACCTAAAGGTCCATTTGAATGCACACTCTTCGGAGCTTGCTCTCGGCTGCCCAGCAGCACAGTGAGTAGAGCACGAACGATTGCCGTCTGCTAGCACAGTGGAGGAGCCAGGAGGGAAAGCATGTGCGGGGCATCTTCAGCACACAGTCAGCTTTGCAATGCTGTCACCATTATTGCTGTCACTCCTCGGTTTCATACCTAAAAGTACATTTGAATGAAACCTCTCCAAAGCTGCTTCTCAGCTGCCCAGTAGCTCAGCGATTAGTGCACGAACGTCTGGCCTCTGCTCCCAGTGCCGAAGAGCCAGGAGGGAAAGCATGTGCTGGGCATCTTCAGCACACAGTCAGCTTTGCAACGGTGTCACCATCATTGCCGTCGCTCCTCGCTTTCTTACCTAAAGGTCCATTTGAATGCACCCTCTTCGGAGCTTGCTCTCGGCTGCCCAGCAGCACAGTGAGTAGAGCACGAACAGTTGCCGTCTGCTCCCACAATCGAAGAGCCCGGAGGGAAAGCTGGTGCTCTGAATCTTCTGCACACAGTCAGCTTTGACCCAGTGCGTCCATCATTGCTGTCGCTCCTCACTTTCATACCTAGAAGTTCATTTGAATCCAACTTCTCTGCTCGTTGCTCTTGGCTGCCCAAAAGCACAGTCAGAAGAGCATGAACGTCTGGCCTCTGCTCCCAGAGCCGAAGAGCCAGGAGGGAAAGCAAGTGCTGGGCATCTTCAGCACACAGTCAGCTTTGCAACGGTGTCACCATCATTGCTGTCGCTCCTCGGTTTCATATGTAAAAGTCCATTTGAATGCAAAGTCTCCAAAGCTTGTTCTCGGCTGCCCAGGGGCACAGTGATTAGTGCATGAACGTCTGGCCTCTGCTCTTAGAGCCGAAGAGCCAGGAGGGAAAACATGTGCTGGGCATCTTCAGCACACAGTCAGCTTTGCAACGGTGTCACCATCATTGCTGTCGCTCCTCGCTTTCATACCTAAACGTCCATTTGAAAGCGCCCTCTTCGGAGCTTGCTCTCGGCTGCCCAGCAGCACAGTGAGTAGAGCACGAACGGTTGCCGTCTGCTCCCACAGTCGAAGAGCCAGGAGGGAAAGCATGTGCTGGGCATCTTCAGCACACAGTCAGCTTTGCAACGGTGTCACCATCATTGCTGTCGCTGCTCGCTTTCATACCTAAAAGTCCACTCGAATGCAAACTCTACGGAGCTTGCTCTGAGCTGCCAAGTAGCACAGCGATTAGAGCACGAACGTCTGGCCTTTGCTCCCAGAGCCGAAGAGCCAGGAGGGAAAGCATGTGCTGGGCATCTTCAGCACACAGTCAGCTTTGCAACGGTGTCACCATCATTGCTGTCGCTCCTCGGTTTCATACTTAAAAGTCCATTTGAGTGCAACCTCTCCGAAACTTGTTCTCGGCTGCCCAGGGGCAGAACGATTAGTGCACGAACGTCTGGCTTCTGCTCCCAGATCCGAAGAGCCAGGATGGAAAACATGTGCTGGGCATCTTCAGCACACAGTCAGCTTTTCAAGGGTGTCACCATCATTGCTGTCGCTCCTCGGTTTCATACTTAAAAGTCCATTTGAGTGGAACCTCTCCGAAGCTTGTTCTCGGCTGCCCAGGGGCAGAGCGATTAGTGCACGAACGTCTGGCTTCTGCTCCCAGATCCGAAGAGCCAGGAGGGAAAGCATGTGCTAGGCATCTTCAGCACACAGTCAGCTTTGCAATGCTGTCACCATTATTGCTGTCACTCCTCGGTTTCATACCTAAAAGTACATTTGAATGCAACCTCTCCAAAGCTGCTTCTCAGCTGCCAAGTAGCACAGTGAGTAGAGCACGAACGTCTGGCCTCTGCTCCCAGAGCCGAAGAGCCAGGAGGGAAAGCATGTGCTGGGCATCTTCAGCACACAGTCAGCTTTGCAACGGTGTCACCATCATTGCTGTCGCTCCTCGGTTTCATACTTAAAAGTCCATTTGAGTGCAACCTCTCCGAAGCTTGTTCTCGGCTGCCCAGGGGCAGAACGATTAGTGCACGAACGTCTGGCTTCTGCTCCCAGATCCGAAGAGCCAGGAGTGAAAGCATGTGCTGGGCATCTTCAGGACACAGTCAGCTTTGCAACGGTGTCACCATCATTGCTGTCGCTCCTCGCTTTCATACCTAAAGGTCCATTTGAATGCACCCTCTTCGGAGCTTGCTCTCGGCTGCCCAGCTGCACAGTGAGTAGAGCACGAACAGTTGCCGTCTGCTCCCACAATCGAAGAGCCAGGAGGGAAAGCTTCTGAAAGCTTAGGGTTAGGGTTAGGGTTAGGGTTAGGGTTAGGGTTAGGGGTTAGGGTTAGGGGTTAGGGTTAGGGTTAGGGTTAGGGGTTAGGGTTAGGTGTTAGGGTTAGGGTTATGGTTATGGTTAGGTTTAAGGTTAGTGTTAGTGTTAGGGGTAGGGTTAGGGTTAGGGTTAGTGTTGGGTTAGGGTTAGGGTTAGGGTTGGGTTAGGGTTAGTGTTAGGGTTAGGGTTAGGGTTAGGTTTGCCGTCTGCTCCCACAGTCGAAGAGCCAGGAGGGAAAGCATGTGCGGGGCATCTTCAGCACACTGTCAGCTTTGCAATGCTGTCACCATTATTGCTGTCACTCCTCGGTTTCATACCTAAAAGTACATTTGAATGCAACCTCTCCAAAGCTGCTCCTCAGCTGCCCAGTAGCACAGCGATTAGTGCACGAACTTCTGGCTTCTGCTCCCAGATCCGAAGAGCCGGGAGGGAAAGCAGGTGCTGGGCATCTTCAGCACACAGTCAGCTTTGCAACGGTGGCACCATCATTGCTGTCGCTCCTCGCTTTCATACCTAAAGGTCCATTTGAATGCACCCTCTTCAGAGCTTGCTTTCGGCTGCCCAGCAGCACAGTGAGTAGAGCACGAACATTTGCCATCTGCTCCCACAATCGAAGAGCCAGGAGGGAAAACTGGTGAAAGCTTAGGGTTAGGGTTAGGGTTAGGGTTAGAATTAGGGGTTAGGGTTAGGGATTAGGGTTAGGGTTAGGGTTAGGGTTAGGGTTAGGGGTTAGTGTTAGGGTTATGGTTAGGTTTAGGGTTAGTGTTAGGGTTAGGGGTAGGGTTAGGGTTAGGGTTAGGTTTAGGGTTGGGTTAGGGTTAGGGTTAGGGTTAGGGTTAGGGTTGCCGTCTGCTCCCACAGTCGAAGAGCCAGGAGGGAAAGCATGTGCGCTGCATCTTCAGCACACAGTCAGCTTTGCAATGCTGTCACCATTATTGCTGTCACTCCTCGGTTTCATACATAAAAGTACATTTGAATGCAACCTCTCCAAAGCTGCTTCTGAGCTACCTAGTAGCGCAGCGATTAGTGCACGAACTTCTGGCTTCTGCTCCCAGATCCGAAGAGCCGGGAGGGAAAGCATGTGGTGGGCATCTTCAGCACACAGTCAGCTTTGCAACGGTGTCACCATCATTGCTGTCGCTCCTTGGTGTCATACCTAAAGGTCCATTTGAATGCACCCTCTTCGGAGCTTGCTCTTGGTTGCCCAGCAGCACAGTGCGTAGAGCACGAACGGTTGCCGTCTGCTAGCACAGTGGAGGAGCCAGGAGGGAAAGCATGTGCTGGGCATCTTCAGCACACAGTCAGCTTTGCAACGGTGTCACCATCATTGCTGTCGCTCCTCGGTTTCATACTTAAAAGTCCATTTGAGTGCAACCTCTCTGAAGCTTGTTCTCGGCTGCCCAGGGGCTGAACGATTAGTGCACGAACGTCTGGCTTCTGCTCCCAGATCTGAAGAGCCAGGAGGGAAAGCATGTGCTGGGCATCTTCAGCACACAGTCAGCTTTGCAACGGTGTCACCATCATTGCTGTCGCTCCTCGCTTTCATACCTAAAGGTCCATTTGAATGCACCCTCTTCGGAGCTTTCTCTCGGCTGCCCAGCAGCACAGTGAGTAGAGCACGAACGGTTGCCGTCTGCTGCCAGAGCCGAAGAGCCAGGAGGGAAAGCATGTGCTGGGCATCTTCAGCACACAGTCAGCTTTGCAACGGTGTCACCATCATTGCTGTCGCTCCTCGGTGTCATCCCTAAAGGTCCATTTGAATGCACCCTCTTCGGAGCTTGCTCTCGGCTGCCCAGCTGCACAGTGAGTAGAGCACGAACGGTTGCCGTCTGCTCCCAGAGTCGAAGAGCCAGGAGGGAAAGCATGTGCTGGGCATCTTCAGCACACAGTTAGCTTTGCAACGGTGTCACCATCATTGCTGTCGCTCCTCGGTTTCATGCCTAAAAGTCCACTCGAATGCAACCGCTACGGAGCTTGCTCTGAGCTGCTAAGTAGCACAGCGATTAGAGCACGAACGTCTGGCCTCTGCTCCCAGAGCCGAAGAGCCAGGAGGGAAAGCATGTGCTGGGCATCTTCAGCACACAGTCAGCTTTGCAACGGTGTCACCATCATGGCTGTCGCTCCTCGCTTTCATACTTAAAAGTCCATTTGAGTGCAACCTCTCCGAAGCTTGTTCTCGGCTGCCCAGGGGCAGAACGATTAGTGCACGAACGTCTGGCTTCTGCTCCCAGATCCGAAGAGCCAGGAGGGAAAGCATGTGCTGGGCATCTTCAGCACACAGTCAGCTTTGCAACGGTGGCACCATCATTGCTGTCGCTCCTCGCTTTCATACCTAAAGGTCCATTTGAATGCACCCTCTTCGGAGCTTGCTCTCGGCTGCCCAGCAGCACAGTGAGTATAGCACGAACGGTTGCCGTCTGCTCCCACAACCGAAGAGCCAGGAGGGAAAGCTGGTGAAAGCTTAGGGTTAGGGTTAGGGTTAGGGTTAGGGTTAAGGCTAGGGTTAGGGGTTAGGGTTAGGGTTAGGGTTAGGGTTAGGGTTAGGGGTTAGGGTTAGGGTTAGGGGTTAGGGTTAGGGGTTAGGGTTAGGGTTAGGATTAGGGGTTAGGGTTAGGGTTAGGGTTATGGTTAGGTTTAGGGTTAGGGTTAGGGTTAGGGGTTAGGGTTAGGGGTTAGGGTTAGGGTTAGGATTAGGGGTTAGGGTTAGGGTTAGGGTTATGGTTAGATTTAGGGTTAGGGTTAGGGTTAGGGTTAGGGTTAGGGTTAGGGTTAGGGTTAGGGTTAGGGTTAGGGTTAGGGTTAGGGTTAGGGTTAGGGTTAGGGGGTTAGGGTTAGGGTTAGGGTTAGGGTTAGGGTTAGGGTTAGGGTTAGGGTTGGGTTTAGGGTTAGGGTTAGGGTTACGGTTACGGGTACGGTTAGGGGTAGGGTTAGGGTTAGGGTTAGGTGTAGGGTTAGGGTTACGGTTAGCGTTAGGGTTGGGTTAGGGTTAGGGTTAGGGTTAGGGTTAGGGTTAGGGTTGCCGTCTGCTCCCACAGTCGAAGAGCCAGGAGGGAAAGCATGTGCGGGGCATCTTCAGCACACAGTCAGCTTTGCAATGCTGTCACCATTATTGCTGTCACTCCTCGGTTTCATAGCTAAAAGTACATTTGAATACAACCTCTCCAAAGCTGCTTCTCAGCTGCCCTGTGGCACAGTGATTAGTGCACGAACTTCTGGCTTCTCCTTCCAGATCCGAAGAGCCGGGAGGGAAAGGATGTGCTGGGCATCTTCAGCACACTGTCAGCTTTGCAACGGTGTCACCATCATTGCTGTCGCTCCTCGCTTTCATACCTAAAAGTACATTTGAATGCAACCTCTTCGGAGCTTGCTCTCGGCTGCCCAGCAGCACAGTGAGTAGAGCACGAACGATTGCCGTCTGCTAGCACAGTGGAGGAGCCAGGAGGGAAAGCATGTGCGGGGCATCTTCAGCACACAGTCAGCTTTGCAATGCTGTCACCATTATTGCTGTCACTCCTCGGTTTCATACCTAAAAGTACATTTGAATGAAACCTCTCCAAAGCTGCTTCTCAGCTGCCCAGTAGCTCAGCGATTAGTGCACGAACGTCTGGCCTCTGCTCCCAGTGCCGAAGAGCCAGGAGGGAAAGCATGTGCTGGGCATCTTCAGCACACAGTCAGCTTTGCAACGGTGTCACCATCATTGCCGTCGCTCCTCGCTTTCTTACCTAAAGGTCCATTTGAATGCACCCTCTTCGGAGCTTGCTCTCGGCTGCCCAGCAGCACAGTGAGTAGAGCACGAACAGTTGCCGTCTGCTCCCACAATCGAAGAGCCCGGAGGGAAAGCTGGTGCTCTGAATCTTCTGCACACAGTCAGCTTTGACCCAGTGCGTCCATCATTGCTGTCGCTCCTCACTTTCATACCTAGAAGTTCATTTGAATCCAACTTCTCTGCTCGTTGCTCTTGGCTGCCCAAAAGCACAGTCAGAAGAGCATGAACGTCTGGCCTCTGCTCCCAGAGCCGAAGAGCCAGGAGGGAAAGCAAGTGCTGGGCATCTTCAGCACACAGTCAGCTTTGCAACGGTGTCACCATCATTGCTGTCGCTCCTCGGTTTCATATGTAAAAGTCCATTTGAATGCAAAGTCTCCAAAGCTTGTTCTCGGCTGCCCAGGGGCACAGTGATTAGTGCATGAACGTCTGGCCTCTGCTCTTAGAGCCGAAGAGCCAGGAGGGAAAACATGTGCTGGGCATCTTCAGCACACAGTCAGCTTTGCAACGGTGTCACCATCATTGCTGTCACTCCTCGCTTTCATACCTAAACGTCCATTTGAAAGCACCCTCTTCGGAGCTTGCTCTCGGCTGCCCAGCAGCACAGTGAGTAGAGCACGAACGGTTGCCGTCTGCTCCCACAGTCGAAGAGCCAGGAGGGAAAGCATGTGCTGGGCATCTTCAGCACACAGTCAGCTTTGCAACGGTGGCACCATCATTGCTGTCGCTCCTCGGTGTCATACCTAAAGGTCCATTTGAATGCAACCTCTTCGGAGCTTGCTCTCGGCTGCCCAGCAGCACAGTGAGTAGAGCACGAACAGTTGCCGTCTGCTCCCACAATCGAAGAGCCAGTAGGAAAAGCTGGTGCTCTGAATCTTCTGTACACAGTCAGCTTTGCAACAGTGCCTCCATCACTGCTGTCGCTCCTCACTTTCATACTGAGAAGTTCATTTGTATCCAACTTCTCTGCTCGTTGCTCTTGGCTGCCCAGCAGCACAGTCAGTAGAGCACGAACGTCTGGCCTCTGCTCTCAGAGCCGAAGAGCCAGGAGGGAAAGCATGTGCTGGGCATCTTCAGCACACAGTCAGCTTTGCAACGGTGTCACCATCATTGCTGTCGCTCCTCGGTTTCATACCTAAAAGTCCACTCGAATGCAAACTCTACGGAGCTTGCTCTGAGCTGCCAAGTAGCACAGCGATTAGAGCACGAACGTCTGGCCTTTGCTCCCAGATCCGAAGAGCCAGGAGGGAAAGCATGTGCTGGGCATCTTCAGCACACAGTCAGCTTTGCAACGGTGTCACCATCATTGCTGTCGCTCCTCGGTTTCATACTTAAAAGTCCATTTGAGTGCAACCTCTCCGAAACTTGTTCTCGGCTGCCCAGGGGCAGAACGATTAGTGCACGAACGTCTGGCTTCTGCTCCCAGATCCGAAGAGCCAGGATGGAAAACATGTGCTGGGCATCTTCAGCACACAGTCAGCTTTTCAAGGGTGTCACCATCATTGCTGTCGCTCCTCGGTTTCATACTTAAAAGTCCATTTGAGTGGAACCTCTCCGAAGCTTGTTCTCGGCTGCCCAGGGGCAGAGCGATTAGTGCACGAACGTCTGGCTTCTGCTCCCAGATCCGAAGAGCCAGGAGGGAAAGCATGTGCTAGGCATCTTCAGCACACAGTCAGCTTTGCAATGCTGTCACCATTATTGCTGTCACTCCTCGGTTTCATACCTAAAAGTACATTTGAATGCAACCTCTCCAAAGCTGCTTCTCAGCTGCCAAGTAGCACAGTGAGTAGAGCACGAACGTCTGGCCTCTGCTCCCAGAGCCGAAGAGCCAGGAGGGAAAGCATGTGCTGGGCATCTTCAGCACACAGTCAGCTTTGCAACGGTGTCACCATCATTGCTGTCGCTCCTCGGTTTCATACTTAAAAGTCCATTTGAGTGCAACCTCTCCGAAGCTTGTTCTCGGCTGCCCAGGGGCAGAACGATTAGTGCACGAACGTCTGGCTTCTGCTCCCAGATCCGAAGAGCCAGGAGTGAAAGCATGTGCTGGGCATCTTCAGCACACAGTCAGCTTTGCAACGGTGTCACCATCATTGCTGTCGCTCCTCGCTTTCATACCTAAAGGTCCATTTGAATGCACCCTCTTCGGAGCTTGCTCTCGGCTGCGCAGCTGCACAGTGAGTAGAGCACGCACAGTTGCCGTCTGCTCCCACAATCGAAGAGCCAGGAGGGAAAGCTTCTGAAAGCTTAGGGTTAGGGTTAGGGTTAGGGTTAGGGTTAGGGTTAGGGATAGGGGTTAGGGTTAGGGGTTAGGGTTAGGGTTAGGGTTAGGGGTTAGGGTTAGGTGTTAGGGTTAGGGTTATGGTTATGGTTAGGTTTAAGGTTAGTGTTAGTGTTAGGGGTAGGGTTAGGGTTAGGGTTAGGGTTAGTGTTGGGTTAGGGTTAGGGTTAGGGTTGGGTTAGGGTTAGTGTTAGGGTTAGGGTTAGGTTTGCCGTCTGCTCCCACAGTCGAAGAGCCAGGAGGGAAAGCATGTGCGGGGCATCTTCAGCACACAGTCAGCTTTGCAATGCTGTCACCATTATTGCTGTCACTCCTCGGTTTCATACCTAAAAGTACATTTGAATGCAACCTCTCCAAAGCTGCTCCTCAGCTGCCCAGTAGCACAGCGATTAGTGCACGAACTTCTGGCTTCTGCTCCCAGATCCGAAGAGCCGGGAGGGAAAGCATGTGCTGGGCATCTTCAGCACACAGTCGGCTTTGCAACGGTGTCACCATCATTGCTGTCGCTCCTCGCTTTCATACCTAAAGGTCCATTTGAATGCACCCTCTTCAGAGCTTGCTTTCGGCTGCCCAGCAGCACAGTGAGTAGAGCACGAACATTTGCCATCTGCTCCCACAATCGAAGAGCCAGGAGGGAAAACTGGTGAAAGCTTAGGGTTAGGGTTAGGGTTAGGGTTAGAATTAGGGGTTAGGGTTAGGGATTAGGGTTAGGGTTAGGGTTAGGGTTAGGGTTAGGGGTTAGTGTTAGGGTTATGGTTAGGTTTAGGGTTAGTGTTAGGGTTAGGGGTAGGGTTAGGGTTAGGGTTAGGTTTAGGGTTGGGTTAGGGTTAGGGTTAGGGTTAGGGTTGCCGTCTGCTCCCACAGTCGAAGAGCCAGGAGGGAAAGCATGTGCGCTGCATCTTCAGCACACAGTCAGCTTTGCAATGCTGTCACCATTATTGCTGTCACTCCTCGGTTTCATACATAAAAGTACATTTGAATGCAACCTCTCCAAAGCTGCTTCTGAGCTACCTAGTAGCGCAGCGATTAGTGCACGAACTTCTGGCTTCTGCTCCCAGATCCGAAGAGCCGGGAGGGAAAGCATGTGGTGGGCATCTTCAGCACACAGTCAGCTTTGCAACGGTGTCACCATCATTGCTGTCGCTCCTCGGTGTCATACCTAAAGGTCCATTTGAATGCACCCTCTTCGGAGCTTGCTCTTGGTTGCCCAGCAGCACAGTGCGTAGAGCACGAACGGTTGCCGTCTGCTAGCACAGTGGAGGAGCCAGGAGGGAAAGCATGTGCTGGGCATCTTCAGCACACAGTCAGCTTTGCAACGGTGTCACCATCATTGCTGTCGCTCCTCGGTTTCATACTTAAAAGTCCATTTGAGTGCAACCTCTCTGAAGCTTGTTCTCGGCTGCCCAGGGGCTGAACGATTAGTGCACGAACGTCTGGCTTCTGCTCCCAGATCTGAAGAGCCAGGAGGGAAAGCATGTGCTGGGCATCTTCAGCACACAGTCAGCTTTGCAACGGGGTCACCATCATTGCTGTCGCTCCTCGTTTTCATACCTAAAGGTCCATTTGAATGCACCCTCTTCAGAGCTTGCTCTCGGCTGCCCAGCAGCACAGTGAGTAGAGCACGAACATTTGCCATCTGCTCCCACTATCGAAGAGCCAGGAGGGAAAACTGGTGAAAGCTTAGGGTTAGGGTTAGGGTTAGGGTTAGAATTAGGGGTTAGGGTTAGGGATTAGGGTTAGGGTTAGGGTTAGGGTTAGGGGTTAGTGTTAGGGTTATGGTTAGGTTTAGGGTTAGTGTTAGGGTTAGGGGTAGGGTTAGGGTTAGGGTTAGGTTTAGGGTTGGGTTAGGGTTAGGGTTAGGGTTAGGGTTGCCGTCTGCTCCCACAGTCGAAGAGCCAGGAGGGAAAGCATGTGCGCTGCATCTTCAGCACACAGTCAGATTTGCAATGCTGTCACCATTATTTCTGTCACTCTTCGGTTTCATACCTAAAAGTACATTTGAATGCAACCTCTCCAAAGCTGCTTCTGAGCTACCTAGTAGCGCAGCGATTAGTGCACGAACTTCTGGCTTCTGCTCCCAGATCCGAAGAGGCGGGAGGGAAAGCATGTGCTGGGCATCTTCAGCACACAGTCAGCTTTGCAACGGTGGCACCATCATTGCTGTCGCTCCTCGGTGTCATACCTAAAGGTCCATTTGAATGCACCCTCTTCGGAGCTTGCTCTTGGTTGCCCAGCAGCACAGTGCGTAGAGCACGAACGGTTGCCGTCTGCTAGCACAGTGGAGGAGCCAGGAGGGAAAGCATGTGCTGGGCATCTTCAGCACACAGTCAGCTTTGCAACGGTGTCACCATCATTGCTGTCGCTCCTCGCTTTCATACTTAAAAGTCCATTTGAGTGCAACCTCTCCGAAGCTTGTTCTCATGTGCCCAGGGGCAGAACAATTAGTGCACGAACGTCTGGCTTCTGCTCCCAGATCCGAAGAGCCAGGAGGGAAAGCATGTGCTGGGCATCTTTAGCACACAGTCAGCTTTGCAACGGTGTCACCATCATTGCTGTCGCTCCTCGCTTTCATACCTAAAGGTCCATTTGAATGCACCCTCTTCGGAGCTTGCTCTCGGCTGCCCAGCTGCACAGTGAGTAGAGCACGAACGGTTGCCGTCTGCTAGCACAGTGGAGGAGCCAGGAGGGAAAGCATGTGCTGGGCATCTTCAGCACACAGTCAGCTTTGCAACAGTGCCTCCATCATTGCTGACGCTTTTCACTTTCATACCTAGAAGTTCATTTGAATCCACCTTCTCCGCTCATTACTCTTGGCTGTCCAGCGGCACAGTCAGTACAGCACGAACGTCTGGCCTCTGCTCCCAGAGCCGAAGAGCCAGGAAGGAAACCATGTGCTGGGCATCTTCAGCACACAGTCAGCTTTGCAACGGTGTCACCATCATTGCTGTCGCTCCTCGCTTTGATACCTAAAGGTCCATTTGAATGCACCCTCTTCGGAGCTTTCTCTCGGCTGCCCAGCAGCACAGTGAGTAGAGCACGAACGGTTGCCGTCTGCTGCCAGAGCCGAAGAGCCAGGAGGGAAAGCATGTGCTGGGCATCTTCAGCACACAGTCAGCTTTGCAACGGTGTCAACATCATTGCTGTCGCTCCTCGGTGTCATCCCTAAAGGTCCATTTGAATGCACCCTCTTCGGAGCTTGCTCTCGGCTGCCCAGCAGCACAGTGAGTAGAGCACGAACGGTTGCCGTCTGCTCCCAGAGTCGAAGAGCCAGGAGGGAAAGCATGTGCTGGGCATCTTCAGCACACAGTTAGCTTTGCAACGGTGTCACCATCATTGCTGTCGCTCCTCGGTTTCATGCCTAAAAGTACATTTGAATGCAACCGCTACGGAGCTTGCTCTGAGCTGCCAAGTAGCACAGCGATTAGAGCACGAACGTCTGGCCTCTGCTCCCAGAGTCGAAGAGCCCGGAGGGAAAGCATGTGCTGGGCATCTTCAGCACACAGTCAGCTTAGCAACGGTGTCACCATCATTGCTGTCGCTCCTCGGTTTCATACTTAAAAGTCCATTTGAGTGCAACCTCTCCGAAGCTTGTTCTCGGCTGCCCAGGGGCAGAACGATTAGTGCACGAACGTCTGGCTTCTGCTCCCAGATCCGAAGAGCCAGGAGGGAAAGGATGTGCTGGGCATCTTCAGCACACAGTCAGCTTTGCAACGGTGTCACCATCATTGCTGTCGCTCCTCGCTTTCATACCTAAAGGTCCATTTGAATGCACCCTCTTCGGAGCTTGCTCTCGGCTGCCCAGCAGCACAGTGAGTATAGCACGAACGGTTGCCGTCTGCTCCCACAATCGAAGAGCCAGGAGGGAAAGCTGGTGAAAGCTTAGGGTTAGGGTTAGGGTTAGGGTTACGGTTAGGGCTAGGGTTAGGGGTTAGGGTTAGGGTTAGGGTTAGGGTTAGGGTTAGGGTTAGGGGTTAGGGTTAGGGTTAGGGGTTAGGGTTAGGGGTTAAGGTTAGGGTTAGAATTAGGGGTTAGGGTTAGGGTTAGGGTTATGGTTAGGTTTAGGGTTAGGGTTAGGGTTAGGGGTATGGTTAGGCTTAGGGTTAGGGTTAGGGTTGGGTTAGGGTTAGGGTTGGGTTTAGGGTTAGGGTTAGGGTTACGGTTACGGGTACGGTTAGGGGTAGGGTTAGGGTTAGGGTTAGGTGTAGGGTTAGGGTTACGGTTAGCGTTAGGGTTGGGTTAGGGTTAGGGTTAGGGTTAGGGTTAGGGTTAGGGTTGCCGTCTGCTCCCACAGTCGAAGAGCCAGGAGGGAAAGCATGTGCGGGGCATCTTCAGCACACAGTCAGCTTTGCAATGCTGTCACCATTATTGCTGTCACTCCTCGGTTTCATAGCTAAAAGTACATTTGAATACAACCTCTCCAAAGCTGCTTCTCAGCTGCCCTGTAGCACAGTGATTAGTGCACGAACTTCTGGCTTCTCCTCCCAGATCCGAAGAGCCGGGAGGGAAAGGCTGTGCTGGGCATCTTCAGCACACAGTCAGCTTTGCAACGGTTTCACCATCATTGCTGTCGCTCCTCGCTTTCATACCTAAACGTCCATTTGAATGCACCCTCTTCGGAGCTTGCTCTCGGCTGCCCAGCTGCACAGTGAGTAGAGCACGAACGATTGCCATCTGCTAGCACAGTGGAGGAGCCAGGAGGGAAAGCATGTGCTGGGCATCTTCAGCACACAGTCAGCTTTGCAACAGTGCCTCCATCATTGCTGACGCTTTTCGCTTTCATACCTAGAAGTTCATTTGAATCCACCTTCTCCGCTCATTGCTCTTGGCTTTCAAGCGGCACAGTCAGTAGAGCACGAACGTCTGGCCTCTGCTCCCAGAGCCGAAGAGCCAGGAAGGAAAGCATGTGCTGGGCATCTTCAGCACACAGTCAGCTTTGCAATGCTGTCACCATTATTGCTGTCACTCCTCGGTTTCACACCTAAAAGTACATTTGAATGAAACCTCTCCAAAGCTGCTTCTCAGCTGCCCAGTAGCTCAGCGATTAGTGCACGAACGTCTGGCCTCTGCTCTCAGTGCCGAAGAGCCAGGAGGTAAAGCATGTGCTGGGCATCTTCAGCACACAGTCAGCTTTGCAACGGTGTCACCATCATTGCTGTCGCTCCTCGCTTTCATACCTAAAGGTCCATTTGAATGCACCCTCTTCGGAGCTTGCTCTCGGCTGCCCAGCAGCACAGTGAGTAGAGCACGAACAGTTGCCGTCTGCGCCCACAATCGAAGAGCCAGTAGGGAAAGCTGGTGCTCTGAATCTTATGCACACAGTCAGCTTTGCAACAGTGCCTCCATCATTGCTGGCACTCCTCACTTTCATACCGAGAAGTTCATTTGAATCCAACTTCTCTGCTCGTTGCTCTTGGCTGCCCAGCAGCACAGTCAGTAGAGCACGAACGTCTGGCCTCTGCTCTCAGAGCCGAAGAGCCAGGAGGGAAAGCATGTGCTGGGCATCTTCAGCACACAGTCAGCTTTGCAACGGTGTCACCATCATTGCTGTCGCTCCTCGCTTTCATACCTAAAGGTCCATTTGAATGCACCCTCTTCGGAGATTGCTCTCGGCTGCCCAGCAGCACAGTGAGTAGAGCACGAACGGTTGCCGTCTGCTCCCACAGTCGAAGAGCCAGGAGGGAAAGCATGTGCTGGGCATCTTCAGCACACAGTCAGCTTTGCAACGGTGTCACCATCATTGCTGTCGCTCCTCGGTTTCATACCTAAAAGTCCACTCGAATGCAACCTCTACGGAGCTTGCTCTGAGCTGCCAAGTAGCACAGCGATTAGAGCACGAACGTCTGGCCTCTGCTCCCAGAGCCGAAGAGCCAGGAGGGAAAGCATGTGCTGGGCATCTTCAGCACACAGTCAGCTTTGCAACGGTGTCACCATCATTGCTGTCGCTCCTCGGTTTCATATGTAAAAGTTATTTGAATGCAACGTCTCCAAATCTTGCTCTCGGCTGCCCAGGGGCACAGTGATTAGTGCATGAACGTCTGGCCTCTGCTCTTAGAGCCGAAGAGCCAGGATGGAAAACATGTGCTGGGAATCTTCAGCACACAGTCAGCTTTGCAACGGTGTCACCATCATTGCTGTCGCTCCTCGGTTTCATATGTAAAAGTCCATTTGAATGCAACGTTTCCGAAGCTTGCTCTCGGCTGCCCAGGGGCACAGCGATTAGTGCACGAACGTCTGGCTTCTGCTCCCAGATCCGAAGAGCCAGGAGGGAAAGCATGTGCTGGGCATCTTCAGCACACAGTCAGCTTTTCAAGGGTGTCACCATCATTGCTGTCGCTCCTCGGTTTCATACCTAAAGGTCCATTTGAATGCACCCTCTTCAGAGCTAGCTCTCGGCTGCCCAGCAGCACAGTGTGTAGAGCACTAACGGTTGACGTCTGCTCCCACAGTCGAAGAGCCAGAAGGGGAAGCATGTGCTGCTCATCTTCAGCACACAGTCAGCTTTGCAATGCTGTCACCATTATTGCTGTCACTCCTCGGTTTCATACCTAAAAGTACATTTGAATGCAACCTCTCCAAAGCTGCTTCTCAGCTGCCCAGTAGCTCAGCGATTAGTGCATGAACGTCTGGCCTCTGCTCCCAGAGCCGAAGAGCCAGGAGGGAAAGCATGTGCTGGGCATCTTCAGCACACAGTCAGCTTTGCAATGCTGTCACCATCATTGCTGTCGCTCCTCGGTTTCATATGTAAAAGTCCATTTGAATGCAACGTCTCCAAAGCTTGTTCTCGGCTGCCCAGGGGCACAGTGATGAGTGCATGAACGTCTGGCCTCTGCTCTTAGAGCCGAAGAGCCAGGAGGGAAAACATGTGCTGGGCATCTTCAGCACACAGTCAGCTTTGCAACGGTGTCACCATCATTGCTGTCGCTCCTCGCTTTCATACCTAAAGGTCCATTTGAATGCACCCTCTTCGGAGCTTGCTCTCGGCTGCCCAGCAGCACAGTGAGTAGAGCACGAACGGTTGACGTCTTCTAGCACAGTGGAGGAGCTAGGAGGGAAAGCATGTGCTGGGCTTCTTCAGCACACAGTCAGCTTTGCAACAGTGCCTCCATCATTGCTGACGCTTTTCACTTTCATACCTAGAAGTTCATTTGAATCCACCTTCTCCGCTCATTGCTCTTGGCCGTCCAGCGGCACAGTCAGTAGAGCACGAACGTCTGGCCTCTGCTCCCAGAGCCGAAGAGCCCGGAGGGAAAGCATGTGCTGGGCATCTTCAGCACACAGTCAGCTTTGCAACGGTGTCACCATCATTGCTGTCGCTCCTGGCTTTCTTACCTAAAGGTCCATTTGAATGCACCCTCTTCGGAGCTTTCTCTCGGCTGCCGAGCAGCACAGTGAGTAGAGCACGAACGTTTGCCGTCTGCTGCCACAGCCGAAGAGCCAGGAGGGAAAGCATGTGCTGGGCATCTTCAGCACACAGTCAGCTTTGCAACGGTGTCACCATCATTGCTGTCGCTCCTCGCTTTCATACCTAAAGGTCCATTTGAGTGCATCCTCTTCAGAGCTTGCTCTCGGCTGCCCAGCAGCACAGTGAGTAGAGCACGAACGGTTGTCGTCTGCTCCCACAGTCGAAGAGCCAGGAGGGAAAGCATGTGCTGCGCATCTTCAGCACACATTCAGCTTTGCAATGCTGTCACCATTATTGATGTCACTCCTCGGTTTCATACCTAAAAGTACATTTGAATGCAACCTCTCCTAAGCTGCTTCTCAGCTGCCCAGTAGCTCAGCGATTAGTGCACGAACGTCTGGCCTCTGCTCCCAGTGCCGAAGAGCCAGGAGGGAAAGCATGTGCTGGGCATCTTCAGCACACAGTCAGCTTTGCAACGGTGTCACCATCATTGCTGTCGCTCCTGGCTTTCTTACCTAAAGGTCCATTTGAATGCACCCTCTTCGGAGCTTTCTCTCGGCTGCCGAGCAGCACAGTGAGTAGAGCACGAACGTTTGCCGTCTGCTGCCACAGCCGAAGAGCCAGGAGGGAAAGCATGTGCTGGGCATCTTCAGCACACAGTCAGCTTTGCAACGGTGGCACCATCATTGCTGTCGCTCCTCGGTGTCATACCTAAAGGTCCATTTGAATGCAACCTCTTCGGAGCTTGCTGTCGGCAGCCCAGCATCACAGTGAGTAGAGCACGAACAGTTGCCATCTGCTCCCCCAATCGAAGAGCCAGTAGGGAAAGCTGGTGCTCTGAATCTTATGCACACAGTCAGCTTTGCAACAGTGCCTCCATCATTGCTGTCGCTCCTCACTTTCATACCGAGAAGTTCATTTGAATCCAACTTCTCTGCTCGTTGCTCTTGGCTGCCCAGCAGCACAGTCAGTAGAGCACGAACGTCTGGCCTCTGCTCCCAGAGCCGAAGAGCCCGGAGGGAAAGCATGTGCTGGGCATCTTCAGCACACAGTCAGCTTTGCAACGGTGTCACCATCATTGCTGTCGCTCCTCGGTGTCATACCTAAAGGTCCATTTGAATGCACCCTCTTCGGAGCTTGCTCTCGGCTTCCCAGCAGCACAGTGAGCAGAGCACGAACGGTTGCCGTCTGCTCCCACAGTCGAAGAGCCAGGAGGGAAAGCATGTGCTGGGCATCTTCAGCACACAGTCCGCTTTGCAACGGTGTCACCATCATTGCTGTCGCTCCTCGGTTTCATATGTAAAAGTCCATTTGAATGCAATGTCTCCAAAGGTTGTTCTCAGCTGCCCAGGGGCACAGTGATTAGTGCATGAACGTCTGGCCTGTGCTCTTAGAGCCGAAGAGCCAGGATGGAAAACATGTGCTGGGCATCTTCAGCACACAGTCAGCTTTGCAACGGTGTCACCATCATTGCTGTCGCTCCTCGGTTTCATACTTAAAAGTCCATTTGAGTGCAACCTCTCCGAAGCTTGTTCTCGGCTGCCCAGGGGCAGAGCGATTACTGCACGAATGTCTGGCTTCTGATCCCAGATCCGAAGAGCCAGGAGGGAAAGCATGTGCTGGGCATCTTCAGCACACAGTCAGCTTTGCAACGGTGTCACCATCATTGCTGTCGCTCCTCGCTTTCATACCTAAAGGTCCATTTGAATGCACCCTCTTCGGAGCTTGCTCACGGCTGCCCAGCAGCACAGTGAGTAGAGCACGAACGGTTGCCGTCTGCTCCCAGAGCCGAAGAGCCAGGAGGGAAAGCATGTGCTGGGCATCTTCAGCACACAGTCAGCTTTGCAACGGTGTCACCATCATTGCAGTCGCTCCTCGCTTTCATACCTAAAGGTCCATTTGAATGCAACCTCTTCGGAGCTTGCTCTCGGCTGCCCAGCAGCACAGTGAGTAGAGCACGAACAGTTGCCGTCTGCTCCCACAATCGAAGAGCCAGTAGGGAAAGCTGGTGCTCTGAATCTTATGCACACAGTCAGCTTTGCAACAGTGCCTCCATCATTGCTGTCACTCCTCACTTTCATACCGAGAAGTTCATTTGAATCCAACTTCTCTGCTCGTTGCTCTTGGCTGCCCAGCAGCACAGTCAGTAGAGCACGAACGTCTGGCCTCTGCTCTCAGAGCCGAAGAGCCAGGAGGGAAAGCATGTGCTGGGCATCTTCAGCACACTGTCAGCTTTGTAACGGTGTCACCATCATTGCTGTCGCTCCTCGCTTTCATACCTAAAGGTCCATTTGAATGCACCCTCTTCGGAGCTTGCTCTCGGCTGCCCAGCAGCACAGTGAGTAGAGCACGAACGGTTGCCGTCTGCTCCCACAGTCGAAGAGCCAGGAGGGAAAGCATGTGCTGGGCATCTTCAGCACACAGTCAGCTTTGCAACGGTGTCACCATCATTGCTGTCGCTCCTCGGTTTCATACCTAAAAGTCCACTCGAATGCAACCTCTACGGAGCTTGCTCTGAGCTGCCAAGTAGCACAGCGATTAGAGCACGAACGTCTGGCCTCTGCACCCAGAGCCGAAGAGCCAGGAGGGAAAGCATGTGCTGGGCATCTTCAGCACACAGTCAGCTTTGCAACGGTGTCACCATCATTGCTGTCGCTCCTCGGTTTCATATGTAAAAGTTATTTGAATGCAACGTCTCCAAATCTTGTTCTCGGCTGCCCAGGGGCACAGTGATTAGTGCATGAACGTCTGGCCTCTGCTCTTAGAGCCGAAGAGCCAGGATGGAAAACATGTGCTGGGAATGTTCAGCACACAGTCAGCTTTGCAACGGTGTCACCATCATTGCTGTCGCTCCACGGTTTCATATGTAAAAGTCCATTTGAGTGCAACGTTTCCGAAGCTTGCTCTCGGCTGCCCAGGGGCAGAGCGATTAGTGCACGAACGTCTGGCTTCTGCTCCCAGATCCGAAGAGCCAGGAGGGAAAGCATGTGCTGGGCATCTTCAGCACACAGTCAGCTTTTCAAGGGTGTCACCATCATTGCTGTCGCTCCTCGGTTTCATACCTAAAGGTCCATTTGAATGCACCCTCTTCAGAGCTAGCTCTCGGCTGCCCAGCAGCACAGTGTGTAGAGCACGAACGGTTGACGTCTGCTCCCACAGTCGAAGAGCCAGGAGGGAAAGCATGTGCTGCTCATCTTCAGCACACAGTCAGCTTTGCAATGCTGTCACCATTATTGCTGTCACTCCTCGGTTTCATACCTAAAAGTACATTTGAATGCAACCTCTCCAAAGCTGCTTCTCAGCTGCCCAGTAGCTCAGCGATTAGTGCATGAACGTCTGGCCTCTGCTCCCAGAGCCGAAGAGCCAGGAGGGAAAGCATGTGCTGGGCATCTTCAGCACACAGTCAGCTTTGCAACGGTGTCACCATCATTGCTGTCGCTCCTCGGTTTCATATGTAAAAGTCCATTTGAATGCAACGTCTCCAAAGCTTGTTCTCGGCAGCCCAGGGGCACAGTGATGAGTGCATGAAAGTCTGGCCTCTGCTCTTAGAGCCGAAGAGCCAGGATGGAAAACATGTGCTGGGCATCTTCAGCACACAGTCAGCTTTGCAACGGTGTCACCATCATTGCTGTCGCTCCTCGCTTTCATACCTAAACGTCCATTTGAATGCACCCTCTTCGGAGCTTGCTCTCGGCTGCCCTGCAGCACAGTGAGTAGAGCACGAACGGTTGACGTCTTCTAGCACAGTGGAGGAGCCAGGAGGGAAAGCATGTGCTGGGGTTCTTCAGCACACAGTCAGCTTTGCAACAGTGCCTCCATCATTGCTGACGCTTTTCACTTTCATACCTAGAAGTTCATTTGAATCCACCTTCTCCGCTCATTGCTCTTGGCTGTCCAGCGGCACAGTCAGTAGAGCACGAACGTCTGGCCTCTGCTCCCAGAGCCGAAGAGCCAGGTGGGAAAGCATGTGCTGGGCATCTTCAGCACACAGTCAGCTTCGCAACGGTATCACCATCATTGCTGTCGCTCCTCGCTTTCATACCTAAACGTCCATTTGAATGCACCCTCTTCAGAGCTTGCTCTCGGCTGCCGAGCAGCACAGTGAGTAGAGCACGAACGGTTGCCGTCTGCTGCCAGTGCCGAAGAGACAGGAGGGAAAGCATGTGCTGGGCATCTTCAGCACACCGTCAGCTTTGCAACGGTGTCACCATCATTGCTGTCGCTCCTCGCTTTCATACCTAAAGGTCCATTTGAATGCACCCTCTTCGGAGCTTGCTCTCGGCTGCCCAGCTGCACAGTGAGTAGAGCACGAACAGTTGCCATCTGCTCCCACAATCGAAGAGCCAGGAGGGAAAGCATGTGCTGGGCATCTTCTGCAAACAGTCAGCTTTGACGCAGTGCGTCCATCATTCCTGTCGCTCCTCACTTTCATACCTAGAAGTTCATTTGAAACCAACTTCTGTGCTCTTTGCTCTTGGCTGCCCAGCAGAACAGTCAGTGGAGCATGAACGTCTGTCCTCTGCTCCCAGAGCCGAAGAGCCCGGATGGAAAGCATGTGCTGGGCATCTTCAGCACACAGTCAGCTTTGCAACGGTGTCACCATCATTGCCGTCGCTCCTCGGTTTCATATGTAAAAGTCCATTTGAATGCAACGTCTCCAAAGCTTGTTCTCGGCTGCCCAGGGGCAGAGCGATTAGTGCACGAACGTCTGGCTTCTGCTCCCAGATCCGAAGAGCCAGGAGGGAAAGCATGTGCTGGGCATCTTCAGCACACAGTCAGCTTTGCAACGGTGTCACCATCATTGCTGTCGCTCCTCACTTTCATACCTAAAGGTCCATTTGAGTGCACCCTCTTCAGAGCTTGCTCTCGGCTGCCCAGCAGCACAGTGAGTAGAGCACGAACGGTTGTCGTCTGCTCCCACAGTCGAAGAGCCAGGAGGGAAAGCATGTGCTGCGCATCTTCAGCACACATTCAGCTTTGCAATGCTGTCACCATTATTGATGTCACTCCTCGGTTTCATACCTAAAAGTACATTTGAATGCAACCTCTCCTAAGCTGCTTCTCAGCTGCCCAGTAGCTCAGCGATTAGTGCACGAACGTCTGGCCTCTGCTCCCAGTGCCGAAGAGCCAGGAGGGAAAGCATGTGCTGGGCATCTTCAGCACACAGTCAGCTTTGCAACGGTGTCACCATCATTGCTGTCGCTCCTCGCTTTCTTACCTAAAGGTCCATTTGAATGCACCCTCTTCGGAGCTTTCTCTCGGCTGCCGAGCAGCACAGTCAGTAGAGCACGAACGTTTGCCGTCTGCTGCCACAGCCGAAGAGCCAGGAGGTAAAGCATGTGCTGGGCATCTTCAGCACACAGTCAGCTTTGCAACGGTGGCACCATCATTGCTGTCACTCCTCGCTTTCATACCTAAACGTCCATTTGAATGCACCCTCTTCGGAGCTTGCTCTCGGCTGCCCTGCAGCACAGTGAGTAGAGCACGAACAGTTGCCGTCTGCTAGCACAGTGGAGGAGCCAGGAGGGAAAGCATGTGCTGGGCATCTTCAGCACACAGTCAGCTTTGCAACAGTGCCTCCATCATTGCTGACGCTTTTCACTTTCATACCTAGAAGTTCATTTGAATCCACCTTCTCCGCTCATTGCTCTTGGCTGTCCAGCGGCACATTCAGTAGAGCACGAACGTCTGGCCTCTGCTCCCAGAGCCGAAGAGCCCGTAGGGAAAGCATGCTCTGAGCATCTTCAGCACAGAGTCAGCTTTGCAACGGTGTCACCATCATTGCTGTCGCTCCTCGGTTGCATATGTAAAAGTCCATTTGATTGCAAGGTCTCCAAAGCTTGTTCTCGGCTGCCCAGGGGCACAGTGATTAGTGCATGAACGTCTGGCCTCTGCTCTTAGAGCCGAAGAGCCAGGATGGAAAACATGTGCTGGGCATGTTCAGCACACAGTCAGCTTTGCAACGGTGTCACCATCATTGCTGTCGCTCCTCGCTTTCATACCTAAAGGTCAATTTGGATGCACCCTCTTCGGAGCTTGCTCTCGGCTGCCCAGCAGCACAGTGAGTAGAGCACGAACAGTTGCCGTCTGCTCCCACAATCGAAGAGCCAGTAGGGAAAGCTGGTGCTCTGAATCTTCTGCAAACAGTCAGATTTGCAACAGTGCCTCCATCTTTGCTGTCGCTCCTCACTTTCATACCGAGAAGTTCATTTGAATCCAACATCTCGGCTCATGGCTCTTGGCTGCCCAGCAGCACAGTCAGTAGAGCACGAACGTCTGGCCTCTGCTCTCAGAGCCGAAGAGCCAGGAGGGAAAGCATGTGCTGGGCATCTTCAGCACACAGTCAGCTTTGCAACGGTGTCACCATCATTGCTGTCGCTCCTCGGTGTCATACCTAAAGGTCCATTTGAATGCACCCTCTTCGGAGCTTGCTCTCGGCTTCCCAGCAGCACAGTGAGCAGAGCACGAACGGTTGCCGTCTGCCCCCACAGTCGAAGAGCCAGGAGGGAAAGCATGTGCTGGGCATCTTCAGCACACAGTCCGCTTTGCAACGGTGTCACCATCATTGCTGTCGCTCCTCGGTTTCATATGTAAAAGTCCATTTGAATGCAATGTCTCCAAAGGTTGTTCTCAGCTGCCCAGGGGCACAGTGATTAGTGCATGAACGTCTGGCCTGTGCTCTTAGAGCCGAAGAGCCAGGATGGAAAACATGTGCTGGGCATCTTCAGCACACAGTCAGCTTTGCAACGGTGTCACCATCATTGCTGTCGCTCCTCGGTTTCATACTTAAAAGTCCATTTGAGTGCAACCTCTCCGAAGCTTGTTCTCGGCTGCCCAGGGGCAGAGCGATTACTGCACGAACGTCTGGCTTCTGCTCCCAGATCCGAAGAGCCAGGAGGGAAAGCATGTGCTGGGCATCTTCAGCACACAGTCAGCTTTGCAACGGTGTCACCATCATTGCTGTCGCTCCTCGCTTTCATACCTAAAGGTCCATTTGAATGCACCCTCTTCAGAGCTAGCTCTTGGCTGCCCAGCAGCACAGTGTGTAGAGCACGAACGGTTG
The DNA here is from genome assembly GCF_033815535.1 of Pezoporus flaviventris. Taxonomy (NCBI): domain Eukaryota; kingdom Metazoa; phylum Chordata; class Aves; order Psittaciformes; family Psittacidae; genus Pezoporus; species Pezoporus flaviventris. Next base: position 357,126 of record NW_026892756.1, on the reverse strand, counting down.
ACGTCTGCTCCCACAGTCGAAGAGCCAGGAGGGAAAGCATGTGCTGGGCATCTTCAGCACACAGTCAGCTTTGCAATGCTGGCACCATTATTGCTGTCACTCCTCGGTTTCATACCTAAAAGTACATTTGAATGCAACCTCTCCCAAGCTGCTTCTCAGCTGCCCAGTAGCTCAGCGATTAGCTCATGAACGTCTGGCCTCTGCTCCCAGAGCCGAAGAGCCAGGAGGGAAAGCATGTGCTGGGCATCTTCAGGACACAGTCAGCTTTGCAACAGTGTCACCATCATTGCTGTCGCTCCTCGGTTTCATATGTAAAAGTCCATTTGAGTGCAACCTCTCCGAAGCTTGTTCTCGGCTGCCCAGGGGCAGAACGATTAGTGCACGAACGTCTGGCTTCTGCTCCCAGATCCGAAGAGCCAGGAAGGAAAGCATGTGCTGGGCATCTTCAGCACACAGTCAGCTTTGCAACGGTGTCACCATCATTGCTGTCGCTCCTCGCTTTCATACCTAAAGGTCCATTTGAATGCACCCTCTTCGGAGCTTGCTCTCGGCTGCGCAGCCGCACAGTGAGTAGAGCACGAACAGTTGCCGTCTGCTCCCACAATCGAAGAGCCAGGAGGGAAAGCTGGTGAAAGGTTAGGGTTAGGGTTAGGGTTAGGGTTAGGGTTAGGGTTAGGGGTTAGGGTTAGGGTTAGGGTTAGGGGTTAGGTTTAGGGGTTAGGGTTAGGGTTAGGGTTAGGGGTTAGGGTTATGGTTAGGGTTATGGTTAGGTTTAGGGTTAGGGTTAGGGTTAGGGTTAGGGGTAGGGTTAGCATTAGGGTTAGGGTTAGGGTAGGGTTAGGGTTAGGTTTCGGGTTAGGGTTAGGGTTATGGTTAGGTTTAGGGTTAGGGTTAGGGTTAGGGGTACGGTTAGGGTTAGGGTTAGGGTTAGGGGTAGGGTTAGGGTTAGGCTTGGGTTAGGGTTAGGGTTAGGGTTAGGGTTAGGGTTAGGGTTGCCGTCTGCTCCCACAGTCGAAGAGCCAGGAGGGAAGGCATGTGCGGGGCATCTTCAGCACACAGCCAGCTTTGCAATGCTGTCACCATTATTGCTGTCACTCCTCGGTTTCATACCTAAAACTACATTTGAATGCAACCTCTCCAAAGCTGCTTCTCAGCTGCCCAGTAGCACAGCGATTAGTGCACGAACTTCTGGCTTCTGCTCCCAGATCAGAAGAGCCGGGAGGGAAAGCATGTGCTGGGCATCTTCAGCACACAGTCAGCTTTGCAACGGTGCCACCATCATTGCTGTCGCTCCTCGCTTTCATACCTAAAGGTCCATTTGAATGCACCCTCTTCGGAGCTTGCTCTCGGCAGCCCAGCAGCACAGTGAGTAGAGCACGAACGGTTGCCGTCTGTTAGCACAGTGGAGGAGCCAGGAGGGAAAGCATGTGCTGGGCATCTTCAGCACACAGTCAGCTTACAACAGTGCCTCCATCATTGCTGACGCTTTTCACTTTCATACCTAGAAGTTCATTTGAATCCACCTCCTCCTCTCATTGCTGTTGGCTGTCCAGCGGCACAGTCAGTAGAGCACGAACGTCTGGCCTCTGCTCCCAGAGCCGAAGAGCCAGGAAGGAAAGCATGTGCTGGGCATCTTCAGCACACAGTCAGCTTTGCAACGGTGTCACCATCATTGCTGTCGCTCCTCGCTTTCATACCTAAAGGTCCATTTGAATGCACCCTCTTCGGAGCTTGCTCTCGGCTGCCCAGCAGCACAGTGAGTAGAGCACGAAGGGTTGCCGTCTGCTCCCACAGTCGAAGAGCCAGGAGGGAAAGCATGTGCTGGGCATCTTCAGCACACAGTCAGCTTTGCAACGGTGTCACCAACATTGCTGTCGCGCCTCGCTTTCTTACCTAAAGACCCATTTGAATGCACCCTCTTCGGAGCTTGCTCTCGGCTGCCCAGCTGCACAGTGAGTAGAGCACGAACACTTGCCGTCTGCTCCCACAATCGAAGAGCCAGGAGGGAAAGCTGGTGAAAGGTTAGGGTTGGGTTAGGGTTAGGGTTAGGGTTAGGGTTAGGGTTAGGGTTAGGTTTGCCATCTGCTCCCACAGTCGAAGAGCCAGGAGGGAAAGCATGTGCGGGGCATCTTCAGCACACAGTCAGCTTTGCAATGCTGTCACCATTATTGCTGTCACTCCTCGGTTTCATACCTAAAAGCACATTTGAATGCAACCTCTCCAAAGCTGCTTCTCAGCTGCCCAGTAGCACAGCGATTAGTGCACGAACTTCTGGCTTCTGCTCCCAGATCCGATGAGCCGGGAGGGAAAGCATGTGCTGGGTATCTTCAGCACACAGTCATCTTTGCAACGGTGTCATCATCATTGCTGTCGCTCCTCGCTTTCATACCTAAAGGTCCATTTGAATGCACCCTCTTCGGAGCTTGCTCTCGGCTGCCCTGCAGCACAGTGAGTAGAGCACGAACGGTTGCCGTCTGCTAGCACAGTGGAGGAGCCAGGAGGGAAAGCATGTGCTGGGCATCTTCAGCACACAGTCAGCTTTGCAACAGTGCCTCCATCATTGCTGACGCTTTTCACTTTCATACCTAGAAGTTCATTTGAATCCACCTTCTCCGCTCATTGCTCTTGGCTGTCCAGCGGCACATTCAGTAGAGCACGAACGACTGGCCTCTGTTCCCAGAGCCGAAGAGCCCGGAGGGAAAGCATGTGCTGGGCATCTTCAGCACACAGTCAGCTTTGCAACGGTGTCACCATCATTGCTGTCGCTCCTCGCTTGCATATGTAAAAGTCCATTTGAATGCAAGGTCTCCAAAGCTTGTTCTCGGCTGCCCAGGGGCACAGTGATTAGTGCATGAACGTCTGGCCTCTGCTCTTAGAGCCGAAGAGCCAGGATGGAAAACATGTGCTGGGCATGTTCAGGCCACAGTCAGCTTTGCAACGGTGTCACCATCATTGCTGTCGCTCCTCGCTTTCATACCTAAAGGTCAATTTGGATGCACCCTCATCGGAGCTTGCTCTCGGCTGCCCAGCAGCACAGTGAGTAGAGCACGAACAGTTGCCGTCTGCTCCCACAATCGAAGAGCCAGTAGGGAAAGCTGGTGCTCTGAATCTTCTGCAAACAGTCAGATTTGCAACAGTGCCTCCATCTTTGCTGTCGCTCCTCACTTTCATACCGAGAAGTTCATTTGAATCCAACATCTCGGCTCATTGCTCTTGGCTGCCCAGCAGCACAGTCAGTAAAGCACGAACGTCTGGCCTCTGCTCTCAGAGCCGAAGAGCCAGGAGGGAAAGCATGTGCTGGGCATCTTCAGCACACAGTCAGCTTTGCAACAGTGCCTCCATCATTGCTGTCGCTCCTCACTTTCATACCGAGAAGTTCATTTGAATCCAACTTCTCTGCTCGTTGCTCTTGGCTGCCCAGCAGCACAGTCAGTAGAGCACGAACGTCTGGCCTCTGCTCTCAGAGCCGAAGAGCCAGGAGGGAAAGCATGTGCTGGGCATCTTCAGCACACAGTCAGCTTTGCAACGGTGTCACCATCATTGCTGTCGCTCCTCGGTGTCATACCTGAAGGTCCATTTGAATGCACCCTCTTCGGAGCTTGCTCTCGGCTTCCCAGCAGCACAGTGAGCAGAGCACGAACGGTTGCCGTCTGCTCCCACAATCGAAGAGCCAGGAGGGAAAGCATGTGCTGGGCATCTTCAGCACACAGTCCGCTTTGCAACGGTGTCACCATCATTGCTGTCGCTCCTCGGTTTCATATGTAAAAGTCCATTTGAATGCAATGTCCCCAAAGGTTGTTCTCAGCTGCCCAGGGGCACAGTGATTAGTGCATGAACGTCTGGCCTGTGCTCTTAGAGCCGAAGAGCCAGGATGGAAAACATGTGCTGGGCATCTTCAGCACACAGTCAGCTTTGCAACGGTGTCACCATCATTGCTGTCGCTCCTCGGTTTCATACTTAAAAGTCCATTTGAGTGCAACCTCTCCGAAGCTTGTTCTCGGCTGCCCAGGGGCAGAGCGATTACTGCACGAACGTCTGGCTTCTGCTCCCAGATCCGAAGAGCCAGGAGGGAAAGCATGTGCTGGGCATCTTCAGCACACAGTCAGCTTTGCAACGGTGTCACCATCATTGCTGTCGCTCCTCGCTTTCATACCTAAAGGTCCATTTGAATGCACCCTCTTCAGAGCTAGCTCTTGGCTGCCCAGCAGCACAGTGTGTAGAGCACGAACGGTTGCCGTCTGCTCCCACAGTCGAAGAGCCAGGAGGGAAAGCATGTGCTGGGCATCTTCAGCACACAGTCAGCTTTGCAATGCTGGCACCATTATTGCTGTCACTCCTCGGTTTCATACCTAAAAGTACATTTGAATGCAACCTCTCCCAAGCTGCTTCTCAGCTGCCCAGTAGCTCAGCGATTAGTGCATGAACGTCTGGCCTCTGCTCCCAGAGCCGAAGAGCCAGGAGGGAAAGCATGTGCTGGGCATCTTCAGGACACAGTCAGCTTTGCAACGGTGTCACCATCATTGCTGTCGCTCCTCGGTTTCATATGTAAAAGTCCATTTGAGTGCAACCTCTCCGAAGCTTGTTCTCGGCTGCCCAGGGGCAGAACGATTAGTGCACGAACGTCTGGCTTCTGCTCCCAGATCCGAAGAGCCAGGAGGGAAAGCATGTGCTGGGCATCTTCAGCACACAGTCAGCTTTGCAACGGTGTCACCATCATTGCTGTCGCTCCTCGCTTTCATACCTAAAGGTCCATTTGAATGCACCCTCTTCGGAGCTTGCTCTCGGCTGCGCAGCTCACAGTGAGTAGAGCACGAACAGTTGCCGTCTGCTCCCACAATCGAAGAGCCAGGAGGGAAAGCTGGTGAAAGGTTAGGGTTAGGGTTAGGGTTAGGGTTAGGGTTAGGGGTTAGGGTTAGGGTTAGGGTTAGGGGTTAGGTTTAGGGGTTAGGGTTAGGGTTAGGGTTAGGTGTTAGGGTTATGGTTAGGGTTATGGTTAGGTTTAGGGTTAGGGTTAGGGTTAGGGTTAGGGGTAGGGTTAGCATTAGGGTTAGGGTTAGGGTAGGGTTAGGGTTAGGTTTCGGGTTAGGGTTAGGGTTATGGTTAGGTTTAGGGTTAGGGTTAGGGTTAGGGGTACGGTTAGGGTTAGGGTTAGGGTTAGGGGTAGGGTTAGGGTTAGGCTTGGGTTAGGGTTAGGGTTAGGGTTAGGGTTAGGGTTGCCGTCTGCTCCCACAGTCGAAGAGCCAGGAGGGAAGGCATGTGCGGGGCATCTTCAGCACACAGCCAGCTTTGCAATGCTGTCACCATTATTGCTGTCACTCCTCGGTTTCATACCTAAAACTACATTTGAATGCAACCTCTCCAAAGCTGCTTCTCAGCTGCCCAGTAGCACAGCGATTAGTGCACGAACTTCTGGCTTCTGCTCCCAGATCAGAAGAGCCGGGAGGGAAAGCATGTGCTGGGCATCTTCAGCACACAGTCAGCTTTGCAACGGTGCCACCATCATTGCTGTCGCTCCTCGCTTTCATACCTAAAGGTCCATTTGAATGCACCCTCTTCGGAGCTTGCTCTCGGCAGCCCAGCAGCACAGTGAGTAGAGCACGAACGGTTGCCGTCTGTTAGCACAATGGAGGAGCCAGGAGGGAAAGCATGTGCTGGGCATCTTCAGCACACAGTCAGCTTACAACAGTGCCTCCATCATTGCTGACGCTTTTCACTTTCATACCTAGAAGTTCATTTGAATCCACCTCCTCCTCTCATTGCTGTTGGCTGTCCAGCGGCACAGTCAGTAGAGCACGAACGTCTGGCCTCTGCTCCCAGAGCCGAAGAGCCAGGAAGGAAAGCATGTGCTGGGCATCTTCAGCACACAGTCAGCTTTGCAACGGTGTCACCATCATTGCTGTCGCTCCTCGCTTTCATACCTAAAGGTCCATTTGAATGCACCCTCTTCGGAGCTTGCTTTCGGCTGCCGAGCTGCACAGTGAGTAGAGCACGAACGGTTGCCGTCTGCTGCCAGAGCCGAAGAGCCAGGAGGGAAAGCATGTGCTGGGCATCTTCAGCACCCAGTCAGCTTTCTAACGGTGTCACCATCATTGCTGTCGCTCCACGGTGTCATACCTAAAGGTCCATTTGAATGCACCCTCTTCGGAGCTTGCTCTCGGCTGCCCAGCAGCACAGTGAGTAGAGCACGAACGGTTGCCGTCTGCTCCCACAGTCGAAGAGCCAGGAGGGAAAGCATGTGCTGGGCATCTTCAGCACACAGTCAGCTTTGCAACGGTGTCACCATCATTGCTGTCGCGCCTCGCTTTCTTACCTAAAGACCCATTTGAATGCACCCTCTTCGGAGCTTGCTCTCGGCTGCCCAGCTGCACAGTGAGTAGAGCACGAACACTTGCCGTCTGCTCCCACAATCAAAGAGCCAGGAGGGAAAGCTGGTGAAAGGTTAGGGTTGGGTTAGGGTTAGGGTTAGGGTTAGGGTTAGGGTTAGGTTTGCCATCTGCTCCCACAGTCGAAGAGCCAGGAGGGAAAGCATGTGCGGGGCATCTTCAGCACACAGTCAGCTTTGCAATGCTGTCACCATTATTGCTGTCACTCCTCGGTTTCATACCTAAAAGCACATTTGAATGCAACCTCTCCAAAGCTGCTTCTCAGCTGCCCAGTAGCACAGCGATTAGTGCACGAACTTCTGGCTTCTGCTCCCAGATCCCATGAGCCGGGAGGGAAAGCATGTGCTGGGTATCTTCAGCACACAGTCAGCTTTGCAACGGTGTCATCATCATTGCTGTCGCTCCTCGCTTTCATACCTAAAGGTCCATTTGAATGCACCCTCTTCGGAGCTTGCTCTCGGCTGCCCTGCAGCACAGTGAGTAGAGCACGAATGGTTGCCGTCTGCTAGCACAGTGGAGGAGCCAGGAGGGAAAGCATGTGCTGGGCATCTTCAGCACACAGTCAGCTTTGCAACAGTGCCTCCATCATTGCTGACGCTTTTCACTTTCATACCTAGAAGTTCATTTGAATCCACCTTCTCCGCTCATTGCTCTTGGCTGTCCAGCGGCACATTCAGTAGAGCACGAACGACTGGCCTCTGTTCCCAGAGCCGAAGAGCCCGGAGGGAAAGCATGTGCTGGGC
>NW_026892756.1:330000-345000 GCF_033815535.1 Pezoporus flaviventris | reverse complement strand
TTGAATGCACCCTCTTCGGAGCTTGCTCTCGGGTGCCCAGCAGCACAGTGAGTAGAGCACGAACGGTTGCAGTCTGCACCCACAATCGAAGAGCCAGGAGGGAAAGCATGTGCTGGGCATCTTCAGCACACAGTCAGCTTTGCAACGGTGTCACCATCATTGCTGTCGCTCCTCGGTTTCATACTTAAAAGTCCATTTGAGTGTAACATCTCCGAAGCTTGTTCTCGGCTGCCCAGTGGCAGAACGATTAGTGCACGAACGTCTGGCTTCTGCTCCCAGAGCCGAAGAGCCAGGAGGGAAAGCATGTGCTGGGCATCTTCAGCACACAGTCAGCTTTGCAACGGTGTCACCATCATTGCTGTCGCTCCTCGCTTTCATACCTAAAGGTCCATTTGAATGCACCCTCTTCGGAGCTTGCTCTCGGCTGCCCAGCTGCACAGTGAGTAGAGCACGAACAGTTGCCGTCTGCTCCCACAATCGAAGAGCCAGGAGGGAAAGCTGGTGAAAGCTTAGGGTTAGGGGTTAAGGTTAGGGGTTAGGGTTAGGGTTAGCGGTTAGGGTTAGCGGTTAGGGTTAGGGTTAGGGTTATGGTTAGGTTTAGGGTTAGGTTTAGGGTTAGGGGTAGGGTTAGGGTTAGGCTAAGGGTTAGGGTTGGGTTAGGGTTAGGGTTAGGATTAGGGTTCGGGTTAGGGTTAGGGTTAGGGTTAGGGTTAGGGTTAGGGGTAGGGTTAGGGTTAGGGTTAGCTTTGGGTTAGGGTTAGGGTTAGGGTTAGGTTTAGGGTTGCCGTCTGCTCCCACAGTCGAAGAGCCAGGAGGGAAAGCATGTGCGGGGCATCTTCAGCACACAGTCAGCTTTGCAATACTGTCACCATTATTGCTGTCACTCCTCGGTTTCATACCTAAAAGTACATTTGAATGCAACCTCTCCAAAGCTGCTTCTCAGCTGCCCAGTAGCACATCGATTAGTGCACCAACTTCTGGCTTCTGCTCCCAGATCCGAAGAGCCGGGAGGGAAAGCATGTGCTGGGCATCTTCAGCACACAGTCAGCTTTGCAACGGTGTCACCATCATTGCTGTCGCTCCTCGCTTTCATACCTAAAGGTCCATTTGAATGCACCCTCTTCGGAGCTTGCTCTCGGCTGCCCAGCAGCACAGTGTGTAGAGCACGAATGGTTGCCGTCTGCTGCCAGAGCCGAAGAGCCAGGAGGGAAAGCATGTGCTGGGCATCTTCAGCACACAGTCAGCTTTGCAACGGTGTCACCATCATTGCTGTCGCTCCTCCCTTTCATACTTAAAAGGCCATTTGAGTGCAACCTCTCCGAATATTGTTCTCGGCTGCCCAGGGGCAGAACGATTAGTGCACGAACGTCTGGCTTCTGCTCCCAGATCCGAAGAGCCAGGAGGGAAAGCATGTGCTGTGCAACTTCAGCACACAGTCAGCTTTGCAACGGTGTCACCATCATTGCTGTCGTTCCTCGCTTTCATACCTAAAGGTCCATTTGAATGCACTCTCTTCGGAGCTTGCTCTCGGCTGCCCAGCTGCACAGTGAGTACAGCACAAACAGTTGCCGTCTGATCCCACAATCGAAGAGCCAGGAGGGAAAGCTGGTGAAAGGTTAGGGTTAGGGTTAGGGTTAGGGTTAGGGGTTAAGGTTAGGGGTTAGGGTTAGGGTTAGGGTTAGGGTTAGGGGTTAGGGTTAGGGTTAGGGTTATGGTTAGGTTTAGGGTTAGGGTTAGGGTTAGGGGTAGGGTTAGGGTTAGGCTAAGGGTTAGGGTTGGGTTAGGGTTAGGGTTAGGGTTAGGTTTAGGGTTCGGGTTAGGGGTAGGGTTAGGGTTAGGGTTAGGGTTAGGGTTAGGGTTAGGGTTAGCTTTGGGTTAGGGTTAGGGTTAGGGTTAGGGTTAGGGTTGCCGTCTGCTCCCACAGTCGAAGAGCCAGGAGGGAAAGCATGTGCGGGGCATCTTCAGCACACAGTCAGCTTTGCAATGCTGTCACCATTATTGCTGTCACTCCTCGGTTTCATACCTAAAAGTACATTTGAATGCAACCTCTCCAAAGCTGCTTCTCAGCTGCCCAGTAGCACATCGATTAGTGCACCAACTTCTGGCTTCTGCTCCCAGATCCGAAGAGCCGGGAGGGAAAGCATGTGCTGGGCATCTTCAGCACACAGTCAGCTTTGCAACGGTGTCACCATCATTGCTGTCGGTCCTCGCTTTCATACCTAAAGGTCCATTTGAATGCACCCTCTTCGGAGCTTGCTCTCGGCTGCCCAGCTGCACAGTGAGTAGAGCACGAACAGTTGCCGTCTGATCCCACAATCGAAGAGCCAGGAGGGAAAGCTGGTGAAAGGTTAGGGTTAGGGTTAGGGTTAGGGTTAGGGGTTAAGGTTAGGGGTTAGGGTTAGGGTTAGGGTTAGGGGTTAGGGTTAGGGTTAGGGTTATGGTTAGGTTTAGGGTTAGGGTTAGGGTTAGGGGTAGGGTTAGGGTTAGTCTAAGGGTTAGGGTTGGGTTAGGGTTAGGGTTAGGGTTCGGGTTAGGGTTCGGGTTAGGGGTAGGGTTAGGGTTAGGGGTAGGGTTAGGGTTAGGGGTAGGGTTAGGGTTAGGGTTAGGGTTAGCTTTGGGTTAGGGTTAGGGTTAGGGTTAGGGTTAGGGTTGCCGTCTGCTCCCACAGTCGAAGAGCCAGGAGGGAAAGCATGTGCGGGGCATCTTCAGCACACATTCAGCTTTGCTATGCTGTCACCATTATTGCTGTCACTCCTCGGTTTCATACCTAAAAGTACATTTGAATGCAACCTCTCCAAAGCTGCTTCTCAGCTGCCCAGTAGCACATCGATTAGTGCACCAACTTCTGGCTTCTGCTCCCAGATCCGAAGAGCCGGGAGGGAAAGCATGTGCTGGGCATCTTCAGCACACAGTCAGCTTTGCAATGCTGTCACCATTATTGCTGTCACGCCTCGGTTTCATACCTAAAATTACATTTGAATGCAATCTCTCCAAAGCTGCTTCTCAGCTGCCCAGTAGCTCAGCGATTAGTGCAGGAACGTCTGGCCTCTGCTCCCAGAGCCGAAGAGCCAGGAGGGAAAGCATGTGCTGGGCATCTTCAGCACACAGTCAGCTTTGCAACGGTGTCACCATCATTGGTGTCGCTCCTCGCTTTCATACCTAAAGGTCCATTTGAATGCACCCTCTTCGGAGCTTGCTCTCGGCTGCCCAGCAGCACAGTGAGTAGAGCACGAAAGGTTGCCGTCTGCTCCCACAGTCGAAGAGCCAGGAGGGAAAGCATGTGCTGGGCATCTTCAGCACACAGTCAGCTTTGCAACGGTGTCACCATCATTGCTGTCGCTCCTCGCTTTCATACTTAAAAGTCCATTTGAGTGCAACCTCTCCGAAGCTTGTTCTCGGCTGCCCAGGGGCAGAACGATTAGTGCACGAACGTCTGGCTTCTGCTCCCAGATCCGAAGAGCCAGGAGGGAAAGCATGTGCTGGGCATCTTCAGCACACAGTCAGCTTTGCAATGGTGTCACCATCATTGCTGTCGCTCCTCGCTTTCATACCTAAAGGTCCATTTGAATGCACCCTCTTCGGAGCTTGCTCTCGGCTGCCCAGCTGCACAGTGAGTAGAGCACGAACAGTTGCCGTCTGCTCCCACAATCGAAGAGCCAAAAGGGAAAGCTGGTGAAAGCTTAGGTTTAGGGTTAGGGTTAGGGTTAGGGTTAGGGTTAGGGGTTAGGGTTAGGGTTAGTGTTAGGGTTAGTGTTAGGGGTTAGGGTTAGGGTTAGGGTTATGGTTAGGTTTAGGGTTAGGGGTAGGGTTAGGGTTAGGCTTAGGGTTAGGGTTTGGTTAGGGTTAGGGTTAGGGTTAGGGTTGCCGTCTGCTCCCACAGTCGAAGAGCCAGGAGGGAAAGCGTGTGCGGGGCATCTTCAGCACACAGTCAGCTTTGCAATGCTGTCACCATTATTGCTGTCACTCCTCGGTTTCATACCTAAAAGTACATTTGAATGCAACCTCTCCAAAGCTGCTTCTCAGCTGCCCAGTAGCTCAGCGATTAGTGCACGAACGTCTGGCTTCTGCTCCCAGGTCCGAAGAGCCAGGAGGGAAAGCATGTGCTGGGCATCTTCAGCACACAGTCAGCTTTGCAACAGTGCCTCCATCATTGCTGACGCTTTTCACTTTCATACCTAGAAGTTCATTTGAATCCACCTTCTCCGCTCATTGCTCTTGGCTGTCCAGCGGCACAGTCAGTAGAGCACGAACGTCTGGCCTCTGCTCCCAGAGCCGAAGAGCCAGGAAGGAAAGCATGTGCTGGACATCTTCAGCACACAGTCAGCTTTGCAACGGTGTCACCATCATTGCTGTCGCTCCTCGCTTTCATACTTAAAAGTCCATTTGAGTGCAACCTCTCCGAAGCTTGTTCTCGGCTGCCCAGGGGCAGAACGATTAGTGCACGAACGTCTGGCTTCTGCTCCCAGATCCGAAGAGCCAGGAGGGAAAGCATGTGCTGGGCATCTTCAGCACACAGTCAGCTTTGCAACGGTGTCACCATCATTGCTGTCGCTCCTCGCTTTCATACCTAAAGGTCCATTTGAATGCACCCCCTTCGGAGCTTGCTCTCGGCTGCCCAGCAGCACAGTGAGTAGAGCACGAACGGTTGCCGACTGCTAGCACAGTGGAGGAGCCAGGAGGGAAAGCATGTGAAAGCTTAGGGTTAGGGTTAGGGTTAGGGTTAGGGTTAGGGTTCGGGTTAGGGGTAGGGTTAGGGTTAGGGTTAGGGTTAGGGTTAGGGTTAGGGGTAGGGTTAGGGTTAGGGTTAGGGTTAGGTTTGGGTTAGGGTTAGGGTTAGGGTTAGGGTTAGGTTTAGGGTTGCCGTCTGCTCCCACAGTCGAAGAGCCAGGAGGGAAAGCATGTGCGGGGCATCTTCAGCAAACAGTCAGCTTTGCAATGCTGTCACCATTATTGCTGTCACTCCTCGGTTTCATACCTAAAAGTACATTTGAATGCAACCTCTCCAAAGCTGCTTCTCAGCTGCCCAGTAGCACAGCGATTAGTGCACGAACTTCTGGTTTCTGCTCCCAGATCCGATGAGCCGGGAGGGAAAGCATGTGCTGGGCATCTTCAGCACACAGTCAGCTTTGCAACGGTGTCACCATCATTGCTGTCGCTCCTCGCTTTCATGCCTAAAGGTCCATTTGAATGCACCCTCTTCGGAGCTTGCTCTCGGCTGCCCAGCAGCACAGTGAGTAGAGCACGAACGGTTGCCGTCTGCTCCCACAATCGAAGAGCCAAAAGGGAAAGCTGGTGAAAGCTTAGGGTTAGGGTTAGGGTTAGGGTTAGGGTTTGGGGTTAGTGTTAGGGGTCAGGGTTAGGGTTAGGGTTAGTGTTAGGGGTTAGGGTTAGGTTTAGGGTTATGGTTAGGTTTAGGGTTAGGGGTAGAGTTAGGGTTAGGCTTAGGGTTAGGGTTGGGTTAGGTTTAGGGTTAGGGTTAGGGTTAGGGTTGCCGTCTGCTCCCACAGTCGAAGAGCCAGGAGGGAAAGCATGTGCGGGGCATCTTCAGCACACTGTCAGCTTTGCAATGCTGTCACCATTATTGCTGTCACTCCTCGGTTTCATACCTAAAACTACATTTGAATGCAACCTCTCCAAAGCTGCTTCTCAGCTGCCCAGTAGCACAGCGATTAGTGCACGAACTTCTGGCTTCTGCTCCCAGATCCGAAGAGCCGGGAGGGAAAGCATGTGCTGGGCATCTTCAGCACACTGTGAGCTTTGCAACGGTGTCACCATCATTGCTGTCGCTCCTCGCTTTCATACCTAAAGGTCCATTTGAATGCACCCTCTTCGGAGCTTGCTCTCGGCTGCCCAGCAGCCCAGTGAGTAGAGCACGAACGGTTGCCGTCTGCTCTCACAGTGGAGGAGCCAGGAGGGAAAGCATGTGCTGGGCATCTTCAGCACACTGTCAGCTTTGCAACAGTGCCTCCATCATTGCTGACGCTTTTCACTTTCATACCTAGAAGTTCATTTGAATCCACCTTCTCCGCTCATTGCTTTTGGCTGTCCAGCGGCACAGTCAGTAGAGCACGAAGGTCTGGCCTCTGCTCCCAGAGCCGAAGAGCCAGAAAGGAAAGCATGTGCTGGGCATCTTCAGCACACAGTCAGCTTTGCAACGGTGTCACCATCATTGCTGTCGCTCCTCGCTTTCATACCTAAAGGTCCATTTGAATGCACCCTCTTCGGAGCTTGCTCTCGGCTGCCGAGCTGCTCAGTGAGTAGAGCACGAATGGTTGCCGTCTGCTGCCAGAGGCGAAGAGCCAGGAGGGAAAGCATGTGCTGGGCATCTTCAGCACACAGTTAGCTTTGCAACGGTGTCACCATCATTGCTGTCGCTCCTCGGTGTCATACCTAAAAGTCCACTCCAATGCAACCTCTACGGAGCTTGCTCTGAGCTGCCAAGTAGCGCAGCGATTAGAGCACGAACGTCTGGCCTCTGCTCCCAGAGCCGAAGAGCCAGGAGGGAAAGCATGTGCTGGGCATCTTCAGCACACAGTCAGCTTTGCAACGGTGTCACCATCATTGCTGTCGCTCCTCGGTTTCATACTTAAAAGGCCATTTGAGTGCAACCTCTCCGAAGCTTGTTCTCGGCTGCCCAGGGGCAGAACGATTAGTGCACGAATGTCTGGCTTCTGCTCCCAGATTCGAAGAGCCAGGAGGGAAAGCATGTGCTGGGCATCTTCAGCACACAGTCAGCTTTGCAACGGTGTCACCACCATTGCTGTCGCTCCTCGCTTTCATACCTAAAGGTCCATTTGAATGCAATCTCTTCGGAGCTTGCTCTCGGCTGCCCAGCTGCACAGTGAGTAGAGCACGAACAGTTGCCGTCTGCTCCCAGAGTCGAAGAGCCAGGAGGGAAAGCTGGTGAAAGCTTAGGGTTAGGGTTAGGTTTCGGGTTAGGGTTAGGGTTAGGGTTATGGTTAGGGTTAGGTTTAGGGTTAGGGTTAGGGTTAGGGGTTAGGGTTAGGGGTTAGTGTTAGGGTTAGGGTTAGGGGTTAGGGTTAGGGTTAGGGTTATGGTTAGGTTTAGGGTTAGGGTTAGGGTTAGGGGTAGGGTTAGTGTTAGGGTTAGGGTTGGGTTAGGGTTAGGGTTAGGGTTAGGGTTAGGGTTGCCGTCTGCTCCCACAGTCGAAGAGCCAGGAGGGAAATCATGTGCGGGGCATCTTCAGCACACAGTCAGCTTTGCAATGCTGTCGCCATTATTGCTGTCACTCCTCAGTTTCATACCTAAAAATACATTTGAATGCAACCTCTCCAAAGCTGCTTCTCAGCTGCCCAGTAGCACAGCGATTAGTGCACGAACTTCTGGCTTCTGCTCCCAGATCCGAAGAGCCGGGAGAGAAAGCATGTGCTGGGTATCTTCAGCACACAGTCAGCTTTGCAACGGTGTCACCATCATTGTTGTCGCTCCTCGATTTCATATGTAAAATTCCATTGGAATGCAACGTCTCCAAAGCTTTTTCTCGGCTGCCCAGGGGCAGAGTGATTAGTGCATGAACGTCTAGCCTCTGCTCTTAGAGCCGAAGAGCCAGGATGGAAAATATGTGCTGGGAATCTTCAGTACACTGTCAGCTTGCAACGGTGTCACCATCATTGCTCTCGCTCCTCGGTTTCATACTTAAAAGTCCATTTGAGTGCAACCTCTCCGAAGCTTGTTCTCGGCTGCCCAGGGGCAGAACGATTAGTGCACGAACGTCTGGCTTCTGCTCCCAGATCCGAAGAGCCAGGAGGGAAAGCATGTGCTGGGCATCTTCAGCACACAGTCAGCTTTGCAACGGTGTCACCATCATTGCTGTCGCTCCTCGCTTTCATACCTAAAGGTCCATTTGAATGCACCCTCTTCGGAGCTTGCTCTCGGCTGCCCAGCTGCACAGTGAGTAGAGCACGAACAGTTGCCGTCTGCTCCCACAATCGAAGAGCCAGGACGGAAAGCTGGTGCTCTGAATGTTCTGCACACAGTCAGCTTTGACCCAGTGCGTCCATCATTGCTGTCGCTCCTCACTTTCATACCTAGAAGTTCATTTGAATCCAACTTCTCTGCTCGTTGCTCTTGGCTGCCCAGCAGCACACTCAGTAGAGCTTGAACGTCTGGCCTCTGCTCCCAGAGCCGAAGAGCCCGGAGGGAAAGCATGTGCTGGGCATCTTCAGCACACAGTCAGCTTTGCAACAGTGTCACCATCATTGCTGTCGCTCCTCGCTTTCATACCTAATGGTCCATTTGAATGCACCCTCTTCGGAGCTTGCTCTCGGCTGCCCAGCAGCACAGTGAGTAGAGCACGAACGGTTGCCGTCTGCTCCCACAGTCGAAGAGCCAGGAGGGAAAGCATGTGCTGGGCATCTTCAGCACACAGTCAGCTTTGCAATGCTGTCACCATTATTGCTGTCACGCCTCGGTTTCATATCTAAAAGTACATTTGAATGCAACCTCTCAAAAGCTGCTTCTCAGCTGCCCAGTAGCTCAGCGATTAGTGCATGAACGTCTGGCCTCTGCTCACAGAGCCGAAGAGCCGGGAGGGAAAGCATGTGCTGGGCATCTTCAGCACACAGTCAGCTATGCAACGGTGTCACCATCATTGCTGTCGCTCCTCGCTTTCATACCTAAACGTCCATTTGAAAGCACCCTCTTCGGAGCTTGCTCTCGGCTGCCCAGCAGCACAGTGAGTAGAGCACGAACGGTTGCCGTCTGCTCCCACAGTCGAAGAGCCAGGAGGGAAAGCATGTGCTGGGCATCTTCAGCACACAGTCAGCTTTGCAACGGTGTCACCATCATTGCTGTCGCTCCTCGCTTTCATACCTAAAGGTCCATTTGAATGCACCCTCTTCGGAGCTTGCTCTCGGCTGCCCAGCTGCACAGTGAGTAGAGCACGAACAGTTGCCGTCTGCTCCCACAATCGAAGAGCCAGGAGGGAAAGCTGGTGAAAGCTTAGGGTTAGGGTTAGGGTTAGGGTTAGGGTTAGGGGTTAGGGTTAGGGGTTAGGTTTAGGGTTAGGGTTAGTGTTAGGGGTTAGGGTTAGGGTTAGGGTTATGGTTAGGTTTAGGGTTAGGGGTAGGGTTAGGGTTAGGCTTAGGGTTAGGGTTGGGTTAGGGTTAGGGTTAGGGTTAGGGTTAGGGTTGCCGTCTGCTCCCACAGTCGAAGAGCCAGGAGGGAAAGCATGTGCGGGGCATTTCAGCACACAGTCAGCTTTGCAATGCTGTCACCATTATTGCTGTCACTCCTCGGTTTCATACCTAAAAGTACATTTGAATGCAACCTCTCCAAAGCTGCTTCTCAGCTGCCCAGTAGCACAGCAATTAGTGCACGAACTTCTGGGTTCTGCTCCCAGATCCGAAGAGCCGGGAGGGAAAGCATGTGCTGGGCATCTTCAGCACACAGTCAGCTTTGCAACGGTGTCACCATCATTGCTGTCGCTCCTCGGTGTCATACCTAAAGGTCCATTTGAATGCACCCTCTTCGGAGCTTGCTCTCGGCTGCCCAGCTGCACAGTGAGTAGAGCACGAACAGTTGCCGTCTGATCCCACAATCGAAGAGCCAGGAGGGAAAGCTGGTGAAAGGTTAGGGTTAGGGTTAGGGTTAGGGTTAGGGGTTAAGGTTAGGGGTTAGGGTTAGGGTTAGGGTTAGGGGTTAGGGTTAGGGTTAGGGTTATGGTTAGGTTTAGGGTTAGGGTTAGGGTTAGGGGTAGGGTTAGGGTTAGTCTAAGGGTTAGGGTTGGGTTAGGGTTAGGGTTAGGGTTCGGGTTAGGGTTCGGGTTAGGGGTAGGGTTAGGGTTAGGGGTAGGGTTAGGGTTAGGGGTAGGGTTAGGGTTAGGGTTAGGGTTAGCTTTGGGTTAGGGTTAGGGTTAGGGTTAGGGTTAGGGTTGCCGTCTGCTCCCACAGTCGAAGAGCCAGGAGGGAAAGCATGTGCGGGGCATCTTCAGCACACATTCAGCTTTGCTATGCTGTCACCATTATTGCTGTCACTCCTCGGTTTCATACCTAAAAGTACATTTGAATGCAACCTCTCCAAAGCTTCTTCTCAGCTGCCCAGTAGCACATCGATTAGTGCACCAACTTCTGGCTTCTGCTCCCAGATCCGAAGAGCCGGGAGGGAAAGCATGTGCTGGGCATCTTCAGCACACAGTCAGCTTTGCAATGCTGTCACCATTATTGCTGTCACGCCTCGGTTTCATACCTAAAATTACATTTGAATGCAATCTCTCCAAAGCTGCTTCTCAGCTGCCCAGTAGCTCAGCGATTAGTGCAGGAACGTCTGGCCTCTGCTCCCAGAGCCGAAGAGCCAGGAGGAAAGCATGTGCTGGGCATCTTCAGCACACAGTCAGCTTTGCAACGGTGTCACCATCATTGGTGTCGCTCCTCGCTTTCATACCTAAAGGTCCATTTGAATGCACCCTCTTCGGAGCTTGCTCTCGGCTGCCCAGCAGCACAGTGAGTAGAGCACGAAAGGTTGCCGTCTGCTCCCACAGTCGAAGAGCCAGGAGGGAAAGCATGTGCTGGGCATCTTCAGCACACAGTCAGCTTTGCAACGGTGTCACCATCATTGCTGTCGCTCCTCGCTTTCATACTTAAAAGTCCATTTGAGTGCAACCTCTCCGAAGCTTGTTCTCGGCTGCCCAGGGGCAGAACGATTAGTGCACGAACGTCTGGCTTCTGCTCCCAGATCCGAAGAGCCAGGAGGGAAAGCATGTGCTGGGCATCTTCAGCACACAGTCAGCTTTGCAATGGTGTCACCATCATTGCTGTCGCTCCTCGCTTTCATACCTAAAGGTCCATTTGAATGCACCCTCTTCGGAGCTTGCTCTCGGCTGCCCAGCTGCACAGTGAGTAGAGCACGAACAGTTGCCGTCTGCTCCCACAATCGAAGAGCCAAAAGGGAAAGCTGGTGAAAGCTTAGGTTTAGGGTTAGGGTTAGGGTTAGGGTTAGGGTTAGGGGTTTGGGTTAGGGTTAGTGTTAGGGTTAGTGTTAGGGGTTAGGGTTAGGGTTAGGGTTATGGTTAGGTTTAGGGTTAGGGGTAGGGTTAGGGTTAGGCTTAGGGTTAGGGTTTGGTTAGGGTTAGGGTTAGGGTTAGGGTTAGGGTTGCCGTCTGCTCCCACAGTCGAAGAGCCAGGAGGGAAAGCGTGTGCGGGGCATCTTCAGCACACAGTCAGCTTTGCAATGCTGTCACCATTATTGCTGTCACTCCTCGGTTTCATACCTAAAAGTACATTTGAATGCAACCTCTCCAAAGCTGCTTCTCAGCTGCCCAGTAGCTCAGCGATTAGTGCACGAACGTCTGGCTTCTGCTCCCAGGTCCGAAGAGCCAGGAGGGAAAGCATGTGCTGGGCATCTTCAGCACACAGTCAGCTTTGCAACAGTGCCTCCATCATTGCTGACGCTTTTCACTTTCATACCTAGAAGTTCATTTGAATCCACCTTCTCCGCTCATTGCTCTTGGCTGTCCAGCGGCACAGTCAGTAGAGCACGAACGTCTGGCCTCTGCTCCCAGAGCCGAAGAGCCAGGAAGGAAAGCATGTGCTGGACATCTTCAGCACACAGTCAGCTTTGCAACGGTGTCACCATCATTGCTGTCGCTCCTCGCTTTCATACTTAAAAGTCCATTTGAGTGCAACCTCTCCGAAGCTTGTTCTCGGCTGCCCAGGGGCAGAACGATTAGTGCACGAACGTCTGGCTTCTGCTCCCAGATCCGAAGAGCCAGGAGGGAAAGCATGTGCTGGGCATCTTCAGCACACAGTCAGCTTTGCAACGGTGTCACCATCATTGCTGTCGCTCCTCGCTTTCATACCTAAAGGTCCATTTGAATGCACCCCCTTCGGAGCTTGCTCTCGGCTGCCCAGCAGCACAGTGAGTAGAGCACGAACGGTTGCCGACTGCTAGCACAGTGGAGGAGCCAGGAGGGAAAGCATGTGAAAGCTTAGGGTTAGGGTTAGGGTTAGGGTTAGGGTTAGGGTTCGGGTTAGGGGTAGGGTTAGGGTTAGGGTTAGGGTTAGGGTTAGGGTTAGGGGTAGGGTTAGGGTTAGGGTTAGGGTTAGGTTTGGGTTAGGGTTAGGGTTAGGGTTAGGGTTAGGTTTAGGGTTGCCGTCTGCTCCCACAGTCGAAGAGCCAGGAGGGAAAGCATGTGCGGGGCATCTTCAGCAAACAGTCAGCTTTGCAATGCTGTCACCATTATTGCTGTCACTCCTCGGTTTCATACCTAAAAGTACATTTGAATGCAACCTCTCCAAAGCTGCTTCTCAGCTGCCCAGTAGCACAGCGATTAGTGCACGAACTTCTGGTTTCTGCTCCCAGATCCGATGAGCCGGGAGGGAAAGCATGTGCTGGGCATCTTCAGCACACAGTCAGCTTTGCAACGGTGTCACCATCATTGCTGTCGCTCCTCGCTTTCATGCCTAAAGGTCCATTTGAATGCACCCTCTTCGGAGCTTGCTCTCGGCTGCCCAGCAGCACAGTGAGTAGAGCACGAACGGTTGCCGTCTGCTCCCACAATCGAAGAGCCAAAAGGGAAAGCTGGTGAAAGCTTAGGGTTAGGGTTAGGGTTAGGGTTAGGGTTTGGGGTTAGTGTTAGGGGTCAGGGTTAGGGTTAGGGTTAGTGTTAGGGGTTAGGGTTAGGTTTAGGGTTATGGTTAGGTTTAGGGTTAGGGGTAGAGTTAGGGTTAGGCTTAGGGTTAGGGTTGGGTTAGGTTTAGGGTTAGGGTTAGGGTTAGGGTTGCCGTCTGCTCCCACAGTCGAAGAGCCAGGAGGGAAAGCATGTGCGGGGCATCTTCAGCACACTGTCAGCTTTGCAATGCTGTCACCATTATTGCTGTCACTCCTCGGTTTCATACCTAAAACTACATTTGAATGCAACCTCTCCAGAGCTGCTTCTCAGCTGCCCAGTAGCACAGCGATTAGTGCACGAACTTCTGGCTTCTGCTCCCAGATCCGAAGAGCCGGGAGGGAAAGCATGTGCTGGGCATCTTCAGCACACTGTGAGCTTTGCAACGGTGTCACCATCATTGCTGTCGCTCCTCGCTTTCATACCTAAAGGTCCATTTGAATGCACCCTCTTCGGAGCTTGCTCTCGGCTGCCCAGCAGCCCAGTGAGTAGAGCACGAACGGTTGCCGTCTGCTCTCACAGTGGAGGAGCCAGGAGGGAAAGCATGTGCTGGGCATCTTCAGCACACTGTCAGCTTTGCAACAGTGCCTCCATCATTGCTGACGCTTTTCACTTTCATACCTAGAAGTTCATTTGAATCCACCTTCTCCGCTCATTGCTTTTGGCTGTCCAGCGGCACAGTCAGTAGAGCACGAAGGTCTGGCCTCTGCTCCCAGAGCCGAAGAGCCAGAAAGGAAAGCATGTGCTGGGCATCTTCAGCACACAGTCAGCTTTGCAACGGTGTCACCATCATTGCTGTCGCTCCTCGCTTTCATACCTAAAGGTCCATTTGAATGCACCCTCTTCGGAGCTTGCTCTCGGCTGCCGAGCTGCTCAGTGAGTAGAGCACGAATGGTTGCCGTCTGCTGCCAGAGGCGAAGAGCCAGGAGGGAAAGCATGTGCTGGGCATCTTCAGCACACAGTTAGCTTTGCAACGGTGTCACCATCATTGCTGTCGCTCCTCGGTGTCATACCTAAAAGTCCACTCCAATGCAACCTCTACGGAGCTTGCTCTGAGCTGCCAAGTAGCGCAGCGATTAGAGCACGAACGTCTGGCCTCTGCTCCCAGAGCCGAAGAGCCAGGAGGGAAAGCATGTGCTGGGCATCTTCAGCACACAGTCAGCTTTGCAAACGGTGTCACCATCATTGCTGTCGCTCCTCGGTTTCATACTTAAAAGGCCATTTGAGTGCAACCTCTCCGAAGCTTGTTCTCGGCTGCCCAGGGGCAGAACGATTAGTGCACGAATGTCTGGCTTCTGCTCCCAGATTCGAAGAGCCAGGAGGGAAAGCATGTGCTGGGCATCTTCAGCACACAGTCAGCTTTGCAACGGTGTCACCACCATTGCTGTCGCTCCTCGCTTTCATACCTAAAGGTCCATTTGAATGCAATCTCTTCGGAGCTTGCTCTCGGCTGCCCAGCTGCACAGTGAGTAGAGCACGAACAGTTGCCGTCTGCTCCCAGAGTCGAAGAGCCAGGAGGGAAAGCTGGTGAAAGCTTAGGGTTAGGGTTAGGTTTCGGGTTAGGGTTAGGGTTAGGGTTATGGTTAGGGTTAGGTTTAGGGTTAGGGTTAGGGTTAGGGGTTAGGGTTAGGGGTTAGTGTTAGGGTTAGGGTTAGGGGTTAGGGTTAGGGTTAGGGTTATGGTTAGGTTTAGGGTTAGGGGTTAGGGTTAGGGGTAGGGTTAGTGTTAGGGTTAGGGTTGGGTTAGGGTTAGGGTTAGGGTTAGGGTTAGGGTTGCCGTCTGCTCCCACAGTCGAAGAGCCAGGAGGGAAATCATGTGCGGGGCATCTTCAGCACACAGTCAGCTTTGCAATGCTGTCGCCATTATTGCTGTCACTCCTCAGTTTCATACCTAAAAATACATTTGAATGCAACCTCTCCAAAGCTGCTTCTCAGCTGCCCAGTAGCACAGCGATTAGTGCACGAACTTCTGGCTTCTGCTCCCAGATCCGAAGAGCCGGGAGAGAAAGCATGTGCTGGGTATCTTCAGCACACAGTCAGCTTTGCAACGGTGTCACCATCATTGTTGTCGCTCCTCGATTTCATATGTAAAATTCCATTGGAATGCAACGTCTCCAAAGCTTTTTCTCGGCTGCCCAGGGGCAGAGTGATTAGTGCATGAACGTCTAGCCTCTGCTCTTAGAGCCGAAGAGCCAGGATGGAAAATATGTGCTGGGAATCTTCAGTACACTGTCAGCTTTGCAACGGTGTCACCATCATTGCTCTCGCTCCTCGGTTTCATACTTAAAAGTCCATTTGAGTGCAACCTCTCCGAAGCTTGTTCTCGGCTGCCCAGGGGCAGAACGATTAGTGCACGAACGTCTGGCTTCTGCTCCC
>NW_026892756.1:300000-325000 GCF_033815535.1 Pezoporus flaviventris | reverse complement strand
TTTGCAACGGTGTCACCATCATTGCTGTCGCTCCTCGGTGTCATACCTAAAGGTCCATTTGAATGCACCCTCTTCGGAGCTTGCTCTCGGCTGCCCAGCTGCACAATGAGTAGAGCACGAACGGTTGTCGTATGCTCCCACAGTCGAACAGCCAGGAGGGAAAGCATGTGCTGGGCATCTTCAGCACACAGTCAGCTTTGCAACAGTGTCACCATCATTGCTGTCGCTCCTCACTTTCATACCTAAAGGTCCATTTGAATGCACCCTCTTCGGAGCTTGCTCTCGGCTGCCCAGCAGCACAGTGAGTAGAGCACGAACAGTTGCCGTCTGCTCCCACAATCGAAGAGCCAGGAGGGAAAGCTGGTGCTCTGAATCTTCTGCACACAGTCAGCTTTGCAACAGTGCCTCCATCATTGCTGTCGCTCCTCACTTTCATACCGAGAAGTTCGTTTGAATCCAACTTCTCTGCTCGTTGCTCTCGGCTGCCCAGCAGCACAGTGAGTAGAGCACGAACGGTTGCCGTCTGCTCCCACAGTCGAAGAGCCCGGAGGGAAAGCATGTGCTGGGCATCTTCAGCACACAGTTAGCTTTGCAACGGTGTCACCATCATTGCTGTCGCTCCTCGGTTTCATACCTAAAAGTCCACTCAAATGCAAACTCTACGGAGCTTGCTCTGAGCTGCCAAGTAGCACAGCGATTAGAGCACGAACGTCTGGCCTCTGCTCCCAGAGCCGAAGAGCCAGGAGGGAAAGCATGTGCTGGGCATCTTCAGCACACAGTCAGCTTTGCAACGGTGTCACCATCATTGCTGTCGCTCCTCGCTTTCATACCTAAAGGTCCATTTGAATGCACCCACTTTGGAGCTTGCTCTCGGCTGCCCAGCTGCACAGTGAGTAGAGCACGAACAGTTGCCGTCTGCTCCCACAGTCGAAGAGCCAGGAAGGAAAGCTGGTGAAAGCTTAGGGTTAGGGTTAGGGTTAGGGTTAGGGTTAGGGTTAGGGGTTAGGGTTAGGGTTAGGGTTAGGGTTAGGTTTAGGGGTTAGGGTTAGGGTTAGGGTTATGGATAGGTTTAGGGTTAGGGTTAGGATAAGGGGTAGGGTTAGGGTTAGGGTTAGTGTTAGGGTTGGGTTAGGGTTAGGGTTAGGGTTAGGTTTGCCGTCTGCTACCACAGTCGAAGAGCCAGGAGGGAAAGCATGTGCGGGGCATCTTCAGCACACAGTCAGCTTTGCAATGCTGTCACCATTATTGCTGTCACTTCTCGGTTTCATACCTAAAAGTACATTTGAATGCAACCTCTCCAAAGCTGCTTCTCAGCTGCCCAGTAGCGCAGCGATTAGTGCACGAACTTCTGGCTTCTGCTCCCAGATCCGAAGAGCCGGGAGGGAAAGCACGTGCCTGGCATCTTCAGCACACAGTCAGCTTTGCAACGGTGTCACCATCATTGCTGTCGCTCCTCGCTTTCATACCTAAACGTCCATTTGAATGCACCCTCTTCGGAGCTTGCTCTCGGCTGCCCAGCAGCACAGTGAGTAGAGCACGAACGGTTGCCGTCTGCTAGCACAGTGGAGGAGCCAGGAGGAAAGCATGTGCTGGGCATCTTCAGAAAACAGTCAGCTTTGCAAAAGTGCCTCCATCATTGCTGACGCTTTTCACTTTCATACCTAGAAGTTCATTTGAATCCACCTTCTCCGCTCATTGCTCTTGGCTGTCCAGCGGCACAGTCAGTAGAGCACGAACGTCTGGCCTCTGCTCTCAGAGCCGAAGAGCCCGGAGGGAAAGCATGTGCTGGGCATCTTCAGCACACAGTCAGCTTTGCAACGGTGTCACCA
Organism: Pezoporus flaviventris; assembly: GCF_033815535.1. Classification (NCBI taxonomy): domain Eukaryota; kingdom Metazoa; phylum Chordata; class Aves; order Psittaciformes; family Psittacidae; genus Pezoporus; species Pezoporus flaviventris. The sequence goes on along the minus strand of NW_026892756.1, from coordinate 323,171 downwards.
TCATTGCTGTCGCTCCTCGCTTTCATACCTAAAGGTCCATTTGAATGCTCCCTCTTCGGAGCTTGCTCTCGGCTGCCCAGCAGCACAGTGAGTAGAGCACGAACGGTTGCCGTCTGCTCCCACAGTCGAAGAGCCAGGAGGGAAAGCATGTGCTGGGCATCTTCAGCACACAGTTAGCTTTGCAACGGTGTCACCACCATTGCTGTCGCTCCTCGGTTTCATACCTAAAAGTCCACTCGAATGCAACCTCTACGGAGCTTGCTCTGAGCTGCCAAGTAGCACAGTGATTAGAGCACGAACGTCTGGCCTCTGCTCCCAGAGCCGAAGAGCCAGGAGGGAAAGCATGTGATGGGCATCTTCAGCACACAGTCAGCTTTGCAACGGTGTCACCATCATTGCTGTCGCTCCTCGCTTTCATACCTAAAGGTCCATTTGAATGCACCGTCTTTGGAGCTTGCTCTCGGCTGCCCAGCTGCACAGTGAGTAGAGTACGAACAGTTGCCGTCTGCTCCCACAATCGAAGAGCCAGGAGGGAAAGCTGGTGAAAGCTTAGGGTTAGGGTTATGGTTAGGGTTACGGTTAGCGGTTAGGGTTAGGGTTAGGGTTATGGTTAGGTTTAGGGTTAGGGTTAGGGTTAGGGGTAGGGTTAGGGTTAGGCTTAGGTTTAGGGTTGGGTTAGGGTTAGGGTTAGGGTTATGGTTAGGTTTAGGGTTAGGGTTAGGGTTAGGGGTAGGGTTAGGGTTAGGCTTAGGGTTAGGGTTGGGTTAGGCTTAGGGTTAGGGTTAGGGTTAGGGTTAGGGTTGCCGTCTGCTCCCACAGTCGAACAGCCAGGAGGGAAAGCATGTGCGGGGCATCTTCAGCACACAGTCAGCTTTGCAATGCTGTCACCATTATTGCTGTCACTCCTCGGTTTCATACCTAAAAGTACATTTGAATGCAACCTCTCCAAAGCTGCTTCTCAGCTGCCCATTACACAGTGATTAGTGCACGAACTTCTTGCTTCTGCACCCAGATCCGAAGTGCCGGGAGGGAAAGCATTTGCTGGGAATCTTCAGCACACAGTCAGCTTTGCAACGGTGTCACCATCATTGCTGTCGCTCCTCGCTTTCATACCTAAAGGTCCATTTGAATGCACCCTCTTCGGAGTTTGCTCTCGGCTGCCCAGCAGCACAGTGCGTAGAGCACGAACGGTTGCCGTCTGCTGCCAGAGCCGAAGAGCCAGGAGGGAAAGCATGTGCTGGGCATCTTCAGCACACAGTTAGCTTTGCAACGGTGTCACCATCATTGCTGTCGCTCCTCGGTGTCATACCTAAAGGTCCATTTGAATGCACCCTCTTCGGAGCTTGCTCTCGGCTGCCCAGCTGCACAGTGAGTAGAGCACGAACGGTTGTCGTATGCTCCCACAGTCGAAGAGCCAGGAGGGAAAGCATGTGCTGGGCATCTTCAGCACACAGTCAGCTTTGCAACAGTGTCACCATCATTGCTGTCGCTCCTCACTTTCATACCTAAAGGTCCATTTGAATGCACCCTCTTCGGAGCTTGCTCTCGGCTGCCCAGCAGCACAGTGAGTAGAGCACGAACAGTTGCCGTCTGCTCCCACAATCGAAGAGCCAGGAGGGAAAGCTGGTACTCTGAATCTTCTGCACACAGTCAGCTTTGCAACAGTGCCTCCATCATTGCTGTCGCTCCTCACTTTCATACCGAGAAGTTCGTTTGAATCCAACTTCTCTGCTCGTTGCTCTCGGCTGCCCAGCAGCACAGTGAGTAGAGCACGAACGGTTGCCGTCTGCTCCCACAGTCGAAGAGCCCGGAGGGAAAGCATGTGCTGGGCATCTTCAGCACACAGTTAGCTTTGCAACGGTGTCACCATCATTGCTGTCGCTCCTCGGTTTCATACCAAAAAGTCCACTCAAATGCAAACTCTACGGAGCTTGCTCTGAGCTGCCAAGTAGCACAGCGATTAGAGCACGAACGTCTGGCCTCTGCTCCCAGAGCCGAAGAGCCAGGAGGGAAAGTATGTGCTGGGCATCTTCAGCACACAGTCAGCTTTGCAACGGTGTCACCATCATTGCTGTCGCTCCTCGCTTTCATACCTAAAGGTCCATTTGAATGCACCCACTTTGGAGCTTGCTCTCGGCTGCCCAGCTGCCCAGTGAGTAGAGCACGAACAGTTGCCGTCTGCTCCCACAGTCGAAGAGCCAGGAAGGAAAGCTGGTGAAAGCTTAGGGTTAGGGTTAGGGTTAGGGTTAGGGTTAGGGTTAGGGTTAGGGGTTAGGGTTAGGGTTAGGGTTAGGGTTAGGTTTAGGGGTTAGGGTTAGGGTTAGGGTTATGGATAGGTTTAGGGTTAGGGTTAGGATAAGGGGTAGGGTTAGGGTTAGGGTTAGTGTTAGGGTTGGGTTAGGGTTAGGGTTAGGGTTAGGTTTGCCGTCTGCTACCACAGTCGAAGAGCCAGGAGGGAAAGCATGTGCGGGGCATCTTCAGCACACAGTCAGCTTTGCAATGCTGTCACCATTATTGCTGTCACTTCTCGGTTTCATACCTAAAAGTACATTTGAATGCAACCTCTCCAAAGCTGCTTCTCAGCTGCCCAGTAGCGCAGCGATTAGTGCACGAACTTCTGGCTTCTGCTCCCAGATCCGAAGAGCCGGGAGGGAAAGCACGTGCCTGGCATCTTCAGCACACAGTCAGCTTTGCAACGGTGTCACCATCATTGCTGTCGCTCCTCGCTTTCATACCTAAACGTCCATTTGAATGCACCCTCTTCGGAGCTTGCTCTCGGCTGCCCAGCAGCACAGTGAGTAGAGCACGAACGGTTGCCGTCTGCTAGCACAGTGGAGGAGCCAGGAGGGAAAGCATGTGCTGGCATCTTCAGAAAACAGTCAGCTTTGCAAAAGTGCCTCCATCATTGCTGACGCTTTTCACTTTCATACCTAGAAGTTCATTTGAATCCACCTTCTCCGCTCATTGCTCTTGGCTGTCCAGCGGCACAGTCAGTAGAGCACGAACGTCTGGCCTCTGCTCTCAGAGCCGAAGAGCCCGGAGGGAAAGCATGTGCTGGGCATCTTCAGCACACAGTCAGCTTTGCAACGGTGTCACCATCATTGCTGTCGCTCCTCGCTTTCATACCTAAAGGTCCATTTGAATGCTCCCTCTTCGGAGCTTGCTCTCGGCTGCCCAGCAGCACAGTGAGTAGAGCACGAACGGTTGCCGTCTGCTCCCACAGTCGAAGAGCCAGGAGGGAAAGCATGTGCTGGGCATCTTCAGCACACAGTTAGCTTTGCAACGGTGTCACCATCATTGCTGTCGCTCCTCGGTTTCATACCTAAAAGTCCACTCGAATGCAACCTCTACGGAGCTTGCTCTGAGCTGCCAAGTAGCACAGTGATTAGAGCACGAACGTCTGGCCTCTGCTCCCAGAGCCGAAGAGCCAGGAGGGAAAGCATGTGATGGGCATCTTCAGCACACAGTCAGCTTTGCAACGGTGTCACCATCATTGCTGTCGCTCCTCGCTTTCATACCTAAAGGTCCATTTGAATGCACCGTCTTTGGAGCTTGCTCTCGGCTGCCCAGCTGCACAGTGAGTAGAGTACGAACAGTTGCCGTCTGCTCCCACAATCGAAGAGCCAGGAGGGAAAGCTGGTGAAAGCTTAGGGTTAGGGTTAGGGTTAGGGTTACGGTTAGCGGTTAGGGTTAGGGTTAGGGTTATGGTTAGGTTTAGGGTTAGGGTTAGGGTTAGGGTTAGGGTTAGGGTTAGGCTTAGGTTTAGGGTTGGGTTAGGGTTAGGGTTAGGGTTATGGTTAGGTTTAGGGTTAGGGTTAGGGTTAGGGTTAGGGTTAGGCTTAGGGTTAGGGTTGGGTTAGGCTTAGGGTTAGGGTTAGGGTTTGGGTTAGGGTTGCCGTCTGCTCCCACAGTCGAACAGCCAGGAGGGAAAGCATGTGCGGGGCATCTTCAGCACACAGTCAGCTTTGCAATGCTGTCACCATTATTGCTGTCACTCCTCGGTTTCATACCTAAAAGTACATTTGAATGCAACCTCTCCAAAGCTGCTTCTCAGCTGCCCAGTAGCACAGCGATTAGTGCACGAACTTCTGGCTTCTGCTCCCAGATCCGAAGAGCCGGGAGGGAAAGCATGTGCTGGGCATCTTCAGCACACAGTCAGCTTTGCAACGGTGTCACCATCATTGCTGTCACTCCTCGCTTTCATACCTAAAGGTCCATTTGAATGCACCCTCTTCGGAGCTTGCTCTCGGCTGCCGAGCAGCACAGTGAGTAGAGCACGAACGGTTGCCGTCTGCTGACAGAGCCGAAGAGCCAGGAGGGAAAGCATGTGCTGGGCATCTTCAGCATATAGTCAGCTTTGGAATGGTGTCACCATCATTGCTGTCGCTCCTCGGTTTCATATTTAAAAGTCCATTTGAATGCAACATCTCCAAAGCTTGTTCTCGGCTGCCCAGGGGCACAGTGATTAGTGCATGAACGTCTGGCCTCTGCTCTTAGAGCCGAAGAGCCAGGATGGAAAACATGTGCTGGGCATCTTCAGCACACAGTCAGCTTTGCAACGGTGTCACCATCATTGCTGTCGCTCCTCGCTTTCATACTTAAAAGTCCATTTGAGTGCAACCTCTCCGAAGCTTGTTCTCGGCTGCCCAGGGGCAGGGCGATTAGTGCACGAACGTCTGGCTTCTGCTCCCAGATCCGAAGAGCCAGGAGGGAAAGCATGTGCTGGGCATCTTCAGCACACAGTCAGCTTTGCAACGGGGTCACCATCATTGCTGTCGCTCCTCGCTTTCATAGCTAAATGTCCATTTGAATGCACCCTCTTCGGAGCTTGCTCTCGGCTGCCCAGCTGCACAGTGAGTACAGCACGAACAGTTGCCGTCTGCTCCCACAATCGAAGAGCCAGGAGGTAAATCTGGTGAAAGCTTAGGGTTAGGGTTAGGGTTAGGGTTAGGGTTAGGGGTTAGGGCTAGGGGTTAGGGTTAGGGTTAGGGTTATGGTTAGGTTTAGGGGTTAGGGTTAGGGTTAGGGTTATGGTTAGGTTTAGGGTTAGGGTTAGGGTTAGGGGTAGGGTTAGGGTTAGGGTTAGGGTTAGGGTTAGGGGTAGGGTTAGGGTTAGGGTTAGGGTTGCCGTCTGCTCCCACAGTCGAAGAGCCAGGAGGGAAAGCATGTGCGGGGCATCTTCAGCACACAGTCAGCTTTGCAATGCTGTCACCATTATGGCTGTCACTCCTTGGTTTCATACCTAAAAGTACATTTGAATGCAACCTCTCCAAAGCTGCTTCTCAGCTGCCCAGTAGCACAGCGATTAGTGCACGAACTTCTGGATTCTGCTCCCAGATCCGAAGAGCCGGGAGGGAAAGCATGTGCTGGGCATCTTCAGCACACAGTCAGCTTTGCAACGGTGTCACCATCATTGCTGTCGCTCCTCGCTTTCATACCTAAAGGTCCATTTGAATGCACCCTCTTCGGAGCTTGCTCTCGGCTGCCCAGCAGCACAGTGAGTAGAGCACGAACGGTTGCCGTCTGCTAGCACAGTGGAGGACTCCGGAGGGAAAGCATGTGCTGGGCATCTTCAGCACACCGTCAGCTTTGCAACAGTGCCTCCATCATTGCTGACGCTTTTCACTTTCATACCTAGAAGTTCATTTGAATCCACCTTCTCCGCTCATTGCTCTTGGATGTCCAGCGGCACAGTCAGTACAGCACGAACGTCTGGCCTCTGCTCCCAGAGCCGAAGAGCCAGGAAGGGAAGCATGTGCTGGGCATCTTCAGCACACAGTCAGCTTTGCAACGGTGTCACCATCATTGCTGTCGCTCCTCGCTTTCATACCTAAAGGTCCATTTGAATGCACCCTCTTCGGAGCTTTCTCTCGGCTGCCCAGCAGCACAGTGAGTAGAGCACGAACGGTTGCCGTCTGCTGCCAGAGCCGAAGAGCCAGGAGGGAAAGCATGTGCTGGGCATCTTCAGCATATAGTCAGCTTTGCAACGGTGTCACCATCATTGCTGTCGCTCCTCGGTTTCATATGTAAAAGTCCATTTGAATGCAACATCTCTAAAGCTTGTTCTCGGCTGCCCAGGGGCACAGTGATTAGTGCATGAACGTCTGGCCTCTGCTCTTAGAGCCGAAGAGCCAGGATGGAAAGCATGTGCTGGGAATCTTCAGCACACAGTCAGCTTTGCAACGGTGTCACCATCATTGCTGTCGCTCCTCGCTTTCATACCTAAAGGTCCATTTGAATGCACCCTCTTCGGAGCTTGCTCTCGGCTGCCCAGCAGCACAGTGCGTAGAGCACGAACGGTTGCCGTCTGCTGCCAGAGCCGAAGAGCCAGGAGGGAAAGCATGTGCTGGGCATCTTCAGCACACAGTTAGCTTTGCAACGGTGTCACCATCATTGCTGTCGCTCCTCGGTGTCATACCTAAAGGTCCATTTGAATGCACCCTCTTCGGAGCTTGCTCTCGGCTGCCCAGCTGCACAGTGAGTAGAGCACGAACGGTTGTCGTATGCTCCCACAGTCGAAGAGCCAGGAGGGAAAGCATGTGCTGGGCATCTTCAGCACACAGTCAGCTTTGCAACAGTGTCACCATCATTGCTGTCGCTCCTCACTTTCATACCTAAAGGTCCATTTGAATGCACCCTCTTCGGAGCTTGCTCTCGGCTGCCCAGCAGCACAGTGAGTAGAGCACGAACAGTTGCCGTCTGCTCCCACAATCGAAGAGCCAGGAGGGAAAGCTGGTACTCTGAATCTTCTGCACACAGTCAGCTTTGCAACAGTGCCTCCATCATTGCTGTCGCTCCTCACTTTCATACCGAGAAGTTCGTTTGAATCCAACTTCTCTGCTCGTTGCTCTCGGCTGCCCAGCAGCACAGTGAGTAGAGCACGAACGGTTGCCGTCTGCTCCCACAGTCGAAGAGCCCGGAGGGAAAGCATGTGCTGGGCATCTTCAGCACACAGTTAGCTTTGCAACGGTGTCACCATCATTGCTGTCGCTCCTCGGTTTCATACCTAAAAGTCCACTCAAATGCAAACTCTACGGAGCTTGCTCTGAGCTGCCAAGTAGCACAGCGATTAGAGCACGAACGTCTGGCCTCTGCTCCCAGAGCCGAAGAGCCAGGAGGGAAAGAATGTGCTGGGCATCTTCAGCACACAGTCAGCTTTGCAACGGTGTCACCATCATTGCTGTCGCTCCTCGCTTTCATACCTAAAGGTCCATTTGAATGCACCCACTTTGGAGCTTGCTCTCGGCTGCCCAGCTGCACAGTGAGTAGAGCACGAACAGTTGCCGTCTGCTCCCACAGTCGAAGAGCCAGGAAGGAAAGCTGGTGAAAGCTTAGGGTTAGGGTTAGGGTTAGGGTTAGGGTTAGGGTTAGGGTTAGGGGTTAGGGTTAGGGTTAGGGTTAGGGTTAGGTTTAGGGGTTAGGGTTAGGGTTAGGGTTATGGATAGGTTTAGGGTTAGGGTTAGGATAAGGGGTAGGGTTAGGGTTAGGGTTAGTGTGAGGGTTGGGTTAGGGTTAGGGTTAGGGTTAGGGTTGCCGTCTGCTACCACAGTCGAAGAGCCAGGAGGGAAAGCATGTGCGGGGCATCTTCAGCACACAGTCAGCTTTGCAATGCTGTCACCATTATTGCTGTCACTTCTCGGTTTCATACCTAAAAGTACATTTGAATGCAACCTCTCCAAAGCTGCTTCTCAGCTGCCCAGTAGCGCAGCGATTAGTGCACGAACTTCTGGCTTCTGCTCCCAGATCCGAAGAGCCGGGGGGGAAAGCACGTGCCTGGCATCTTCAGCACACAGTCAGCTTTGCAACGGTGTCACCATCATTGCTGTCGCTCCTCGCTTTCATACCTAAACGTCCATTTGAATGCACCCTCTTCGGAGCTTGCTCTCGGCTGCCCAGCAGCACAGTGAGTAGAGCACGAACGGTTGCCGTCTGCTAGCACAGTGGAGGAGCCAGGAGGGAAAGCATGTGCTGGGCATCTTCAGAAAACAGTCAGCTTTGCAAAAGTGCCTCCATCATTGCTGACGCTTTTCACTTTCATACCTAGAAGTTCATTTGAATCCACCTTCTCCGCTCATTGCTCTTGGCTGTCCAGCGGCACAGTCAGTAGAGCACGAACGTCTGGCCTCTGCTCTCAGAGCCGAAGAGCCCGGAGGGAAAGCATGTGCTGGGCATCTTCAGCACACAGTCAGCTTTGCAACGGTGTCACCATCATTGCTGTCGCTCCTCGCTTTCATACCTAAAGGTCCATTTGAATGCTCCCTCTTCGGAGCTTGCTCTCGGCTGCCCAGCAGCACAGTGAGTAGAGCACGAACGGTTGCCGTCTGCTCCCACAGTCGAAGAGCCAGGAGGGAAAGCATGTGCTGGGCATCTTCAGCACACAGTTAGCTTTGCAACGGTGTCACCATCATTGCTGTCGCTCCTCGGTTTCATACCTAAAAGTCCACTCGAATGCAACCTCTACGGAGCTTGCTCTGAGCTGCCAAGTAGCACAGTGATTAGAGCACGAACGTCTGGCCTCTGCTCCCAGAGCCGAAGAGCCAGGAGGGAAAGCATGTGATGGGCATCTTCAGCACACAGTCAGCTTTGCAACGGTGTCACCATCATTGCTGTCGCTCCTCGCTTTCATACCTAAAGGTCCATTTGAATGCACCGTCTTTGGAGCTTGCTCTCGGCTGCCCAGCTGCAAAGTGAGTAGAGTACGAACAGTTGCCGTCTGCTCCCACAATCGAAGAGCCAGGAGGGAAAGCTGGTGAAAGCTTAGGGTTAGGGTTAGGGTTAGGGTTACGGTTAGCGGTTAGGGTTAGGGTTAGGGTTATGGTTAGGTTTAGGGTTAGGGTTAGGGTTAGGGTTAGGGTTAGGGTTAGGCTTAGGTTTAGGGTTGGGTTAGGGTTAGGGTTAGGGTTATGGTTAGGTTTAGGGTTAGGGTTAGGGTTAGGGTTAGGGTTAGGCTTAGGGTTAGGGTTGGGTTAGGCTTAGGTTTAGGGTTAGGGTTTGGGTTAGGGTTGCCGTCTGCTCCCACAGTCGAACAGCCAGGAGGGAAAGCATGTGCGGGGCATCTTCAGCACACAGTCAGCTTTGCAATGCTGTCACCATTATTGCTGTCACTCCTCGGTTTCATACCTAAAAGTACATTTGAATGCAACCTCTCCAAAGCTGCTTCTCAGCTGCCCAGTAGCACAGCGATTAGTGCACGAACTTCTGGCTTCTGCTCCCAGATCCGAAGAGCCGGGAGGGAAAGCATGTGCTGGGCATCTTCAGCACACAGTCAGCTTTGCAACGGTGTCACCATCATTGCTGTCACTCCTCGCTTTCATACCTAAAGGTCCATTTGAATGCACCCTCTTCGGAGCTTGCTCTCGGCTGCCGAGCAGCACAGTGAGTAGAGCACGAACGGTTGCCGTCTGCTGACAGAGCCGAAGAGCCAGGAGGGAAAGCATGTGCTGGGCATCTTCAGCATATAGTCAGCTTTGCAACGGTGTCACCATCATTGCTGTCGCTCCTCGGTTTCATATTTAAAAGTCCATTTGAATGCAACATCTCCAAAGCTTGTTCTCGGCTGCCCAGGGGCACAGTGATTAGTGCATGAACGTCTGGCCTCTGCTCTTAGAGCCGAAGAGCCAGGATGGAAAACATGTGCTGGGCATCTTCAGCACACAGTCAGCTTTGCAACGGTGTCACCATCATTGCTGTCGCTCCTCGCTTTCATACTTAAAAGTCCATTTGAGTGCAACCTCTCCGAAGCTTGTTCTCGGCTGCCCAGGGGCAGGGCGATTAGTGCACGAACGTCTGGCTTCTGCTCCCAGATCCGAAGAGCCAGGAGGGAAAGCATGTGCTGGGCATCTTCAGCACACAGTCAGCTTTGCAACGGGGTCACCATCATTGCTGTCGCTCCTCGCTTTCATAGCTAAATGTCCATTTGAATGCACCCTGTTCGGAGCTTGCTCTCGGCTGCCCAGCTGCACAGTGAGTACAGCACGAACAGTTGCCGTCTGCTCCCACAATCGAAGAGCCAGGAGGTAAATCTGGTGAAAGCTTAGGGTTAGGGTTAGGGTTAGGGTTAGGGTTAGGGGTTAGGGCTAGGGGTTAGGGTTAGGGTTAGGGTTATGGTTAGGTTTAGGGGTTAGGGTTAGGGTTAGGGTTATGGTTAGGTTTAGGGTTAGGGTTAGGGTTAGGGGTAGGGTTAGGGTTAGGGTTAGGGTTAGGGTTAGGGGTAGGGTTAGGGTTAGGGTTAGGGTTGCCGTCTGCTCCCACAGTCGAAGAGCCAGGAGGGAAAGCATGTGCGGGGCATCTTCAGCACACAGTCAGCTTTGCAATGCTGTCACCATTATGGCTGTCACTCCTTGGTTTCATACCTAAAAGTACATTTGAATGCAACCTCTCCAAAGCTGCTTCTCAGCTGCCCAGTAGCACAGCGATTAGTGCACGAACTTCTGGATTCTGCTCCCAGATCCGAAGAGCCGGGAGGGAAAGCATGTGCTGGGCATCTTCAGCACACAGTCAGCTTTGCAACGGTGTCACCATCATTGCTGTCGCTCCTCGCTTTCATACCTAAAGGTCCATTTGAATGCACCCTCTTCGGAGCTTGCTCTCGGCTGCCCAGCAGCACAGTGAGTAGAGCACGAACGGTTGCCGTCTGCTAGCACAGTGGAGGACTCCGGAGGGAAAGCATGTGCTGGGCATCTTCAGCACACCGTCAGCTTTGCAACAGTGCCTCCATCATTGCTGACGCTTTTCACTTTCATACCTAGAAGTTCATTTGAATCCACCTTCTCCGCTCATTGCTCTTGGATGTCCAGCGGCACAGTCAGTACAGCACGAACGTCTGGCCTCTGCTCCCAGAGCCGAAGAGCCAGGAAGGGAAGCATGTGCTGGGCATCTTCAGCACACAGTCAGCTTTGCAACGGTGTCACCATCATTGCTGTCGCTCCTCGCTTTCATACCTAAAGGTCCATTTGAATGCACCCTCTTCGGAGCTTTCTCTCGGCTGCCCAGCAGCACAGTGAGTAGAGCACGAACGGTTGCCGTCTGCTGCCAGAGCCGAAGAGCCAGGAGGGAAAGCATGTGCTGGGCATCTTCAGCATATAGTCAGCTTTGCAACGGTGTCACCATCATTGCTGTCGCTCCTCGGTTTCATATGTAAAAGTCCATTTGAATGCAACATCTCTAAAGCTTGTTCTCGGCTGCCCAGGGGCACAGTGATTAGTGCATGAACGTCTGGCCTCTGCTCTTAGAGCCGAAGAGCCAGGATGGAAAGCATGTGCTGGGCATCTTCAGCACACAGTCAGCTTTGCAACGGTGTCACCATCATTGCTGTCGCTCCTCGCTTTCATACTTAAAAGTCCATTTGAGTGCAACCTCTCCGAAGCTTGTTCTCGGCTGCCCAGGGGCAGAGCGATTAGTGCACGAACGTCTGGCTTCTGCTCCCAGATCCGAAGAGCCAGGAGGGAAAGCATGTGCTGGGCATCTTCAGCACACAGTCAGCTTTGCAACGGGGTCACCATCATTGCTGTCGCTCCTCGCTTTCATAGCTAAATGTCCATTTGAATGCACCCTCTAAGGAGCTTTCTCTCGGCTGCCCAGCAGCACAGTGAGTAGAGCACGAACGGTTGCCGTCTGCTCCCACAGTCGAAGAGCCAGGAGGGAAAGCTGGTGCTCTGAATCTTCTGCACACAGTAAGCTTTGACCCAGTGTGTCCATCATTGCTGTCGCTCCTCAATTTCATACCTGGAAGTTCATTTGAATCCAACTTCTCTGCTCGTTGCTCTTGGCTGCCCAGCAGCACAGTCAGTAGAGCATGAACGTCTGTCCTCTGCTCCCAGAGCCGAAGAGCCCGGAGGGAAAGCATGTGCTGGGCATCTTCAGCACATAGTCAGCTTTGCAACGGTGTCACCATCATTGCTGTCGCTCCTCGGTTTCATATGTAAAAGTCCATTTGAATGCAACATCTCCAAAGCTTGTTCTCGGCTGCCCAGGGGCACAGTGATTAGTGCATGAACGTCTGGCCTCTGCTCTTAGAGCCGAAGAGCCAGGATGGAAAACATGTGCCGGGCATCTTCAGCACACAGTCAGCTTTGCAACGGTGTCACCATCATTGCTGTCGCTCCTCGCTTTCATACTTAAAAGTCCATTTGAGTGCAACCTCTCCGAAGCTTGTTCTCGGCTGCCCAGGGGCAGAGCGATTAGTGCACGAACGTCTGGCTTCGGCTCCCAGATCCGAAGAGCCAGGAGGGAAAACATGTGCTGGGCATCTTCAGCACACAGTCAGCTTTGCAACGGGGTCACCATCATTGCTGTCGCTCCTCGCTTTCATACCTAAAGGTCCATTTGAATGCACCCTCTTCGGAGCTTGCTCTCGGCTGCCCAGCAGCACAGTGAGTAGAGCACGAACGGTTGCCGTCTGCTAGCACAGTGGAGGAGCCAGGAGGGAAAGCATGTGCTGGGCATCTTCAGCACACAGTCAGCTTTGCAACGGTGTCACCATCATTGCTGTCGCTCCTCGGTGTCATACCTAAAGGTCCATTTGAATGCACCCTCTTCGGAGCTTGCTCTCGGCTGCCCAGCAGCACAGTGAGTAGAGCACGAACAGTTGCCATCTGCTCCCACAATCGAAGAGCCAGTAGGGAAAGCTGGTGTTCTGAATCTTCTGCACACAGTCAGCTTTGCAACAGTGACTCCATCATTGCTGTCGCTCCTCACTTTCATACCGAGAAGTTCATTTGAATCCAACTTCTCTGCTCGTTGCTCTTGGCTGCCCAGCAGCACAGTCAGTAGAGCACGAACGTCTGTCCTCTGCTCTCAGAGCCGAAGAGCCAGGAGGGAAAGCATGTGCTGGGCATCTTCAGCACACAGCTTTGCAACGGTGTCACCATCATTGCTGTCGCTCCTCGGTTTCATACCTAAAAGTCCACTCGAATGCAACCTCTACGGAGCTTGCTCTGAGCTGCCAAGTAGCACAGCGATTAGAGCACGAACGTCTGGCCTCTGCTCCCAGAGCCGAAGAGACAGGAGGGAAAGCATGTGCTGGGCATCTTCAGCACACAGTCAGCTTTGCAACGGTGTCACCATCATTGCTGTCGCTCCTCGCTTTCATACTTAGAAGTCCATTTGAGTGCAACCTCTCCGAAGCTTGTTCTCGGCTGCCCAGGGGCAGAACGATTAGTGCACGAAGGTCTGGCTTCTGCTCCCAGATCCGAAGAGCCAGGAGGGAAAGCATGTGCTGGGCATCTTCAGCACACAGTCAGCTTTGCAACGGGGTCACCATCATTGCTGTCGCTCCTCGCTTTCATACCTAAAGGTCCATTTGAATGCACCCTCTTCGGAGCTTGCTCTCGGCTGCCCAGCTGCACAGTGAGTAGAGCACGAACAGTTGCCGTCTGCTCCCACAATCGAAGAGCCAGGAGGGAAAGCTGGTGAAAGCTCAGGGTTAGGGTTAGGGATAGGGTTAGGGTTAGGGGCTAGGGTTAGGGGTTAGGGTTAGGGTTAGGGTTAGGTTTAGGGTTAGGGGTTAGGTTTAGGGTTAGGGTTAGGGTTAGGTTTAGGGTTAGGGTTAGGGTTAGGGGTAGGGTTAGGGTTAGGGTTAGGGTTGGGTTACGGTTAGGGTTAGAGTTAGGGTTAGGCTTAGGGTTGCCGTCTGCTCCCACAGTCGAAGAGCCAGGAGGGAAAGCATGTGCGGGGCATCTTCAGCACACAGTCAGCTTTGCAATGCTGTCACCATTATTGCTGTCACTCCTCGGTTTCATACCTAAAAGTACATTTGAATGCAACCTCTCCAAAGCTGCTTCTCAGCTGCCCAGTAGCACAGAGATTAGTGCACGAACTTCTGGCTCCTGCTCCCAGATCCGAAGAGCCAGGAGGGAAAGCATGTGCTGGGCATCTTCAGCACACAGTCAGCTTTGCATCGGTGTCACCATCATTGCTGTCGCTCCTCGCTTTCATACCTAAAGGTCCATTTGAATGCACCCTCATCAGAGCTTGCTCTCGGCTGCCCAGCAGCACAGTGAGTAGGGCAGGAACGGTTGTCGTCTGCTCCCACAGTCGAAGAGCCAGGAGGGAAAGCATGTGCTGCGCATCTTCAGCACACAGTCAGCTTGGCAATGCTGTCACCATTATTGCTGTCGCTCCTCGCTTTCATACCTAAAATAACATTTGAATGCAACCTCTCCAAAGCTGCTTCTCAGCTGCCAAGTAGCTCAGCGATTAGTGCACGAACGTCTGGCCTCTGCTGCCAGAGCCGAAGAGCCAGGAGGGAAAGCATGTGCTGGGCATCTTCAGCACACAGTTAGCTTTGCAACGGTGTCACCATCATTGCAGTCGCTCTTCGGTTTCATACCTAAAAGTCCACTCGAATGCAACCTCTACGGAGCTTGCTCTGAGCTGCCAAGTAGCACAGCGATTAGAGCACGAACGTCTGGCCTCTGCTCCCAGAGCCGAAGAGCCAGGAGGGAAAGCATGTGCTGGGCATCTTCAGCACACAGTCAGCTTTGCAACGGTGTCACCATCATTGCTGTCGCTCCTCGGTTTCATACTTAAAGTCCATTTGAGTGCAACCTCTCCGAAGCTTGTTCTCGGCTGCCCAGGGGCAGAACGATTAGTGCACGAACGTCTGGCTTCTGCTCCCAGATCCGAAGAGCCAGGAGGGAAAGCATGTGCTGGGCATCTTCAGCACACAGTCAGCTTTCCAACGGTGTCACCATCATTGCTGTCGCTCCTCGCTTTCATACCTAAAGGTCCATTTGAATGCACCCTCTTCGGAGCTTGCTCTCGGCTGCCCAGCAGCACAGTGAGTAGAGCACGAACGGTTGCCGTCTGCTCCCACAGTCGAAGAGCCAGGAGGGAAAGCATGTGCTGGGCATCTTCAGCACACAGTTAGCTTTGCAACGGTGTCACCATCATAGCTGTCGCTCCTCGGTTTCATACCTAAAAGTCCACTCGAATGCAACCTCTACGGAGCTTGCTCTGAGCTGCCAAGTAGCACAGCGATTATAGCACGAACGTCTGGCCTCTGCTCCCAGAGCCGAAGAGCCAGGAGGGAAAGCATGTGCTGGGCATCTTCAGCACACAGTCAGCTTTGCAACGGTGTCACCATCATTGCTGTCGCTCCTCGCTTTCATACCTAAAGGTCCATTTGAATGCACCCTCTTCGGAGCTTGCTCTCGGATGCCCAGCAGCACAGTGAGAAGAGCACGAACGGTTGCAGTCTGCTCCCACAGTCGAAGAGCCAGCAGGGAAAGCATATGCTGGGCATCTTCAGCACACAGTCAGCTTTGCAACGGTGTCACCATCATTGCTGTCGCTCCTCGCTTTCATACCAAAAGGTCCATTTGAATGCACCCTCTTCGGAGCTTACTGTCGGCTGCCCCCAGCACAGTGAGTAGAGCACGAACGGTTGCCGTCTGCTCCCACAGGAGAAGATCCAGGAGGGAAAGCATGTGCGGGGCATCTTCAGCACACAGTTAGCTTTGCAACGGTGTCACCATCATTGCAGTCGCTCCTCTGTTTCATACCTAAAAGTCCACTCGAATGCAACCTCTACGGATCTTGCTCTGAGCTGCCCAGTTGCACAGCGATTAGAGCACGAACGTCTGGCCTCTGCTCCCAGAGCCGAAGAGCCAGGAGGGAAAGCATGTGCTGGGCATCTTCAGCACACAGTCAGCTTTGCAACGGTGTCACCATCATTGCTGTCGCTCCTCGGTTTCATACTTAAAAGTACATTTGAGTGCAACCTCTCCGAAGCTGCTTCTCAGCTGCCCAGGGGCAGAACGATTAGTGCACGAACTGTTGCTGTCTGCTGCCAGAGCCGATGAGCCAGGAGGGAAAGCATGTGCTGGGCATCTTCAGCACACAGTCAGCTTTGCAACGGTGTCACCATCATTGCTGTCGCTCCTCGGTGTCATACCTAAGGGTCCATTTGAATGCACCCTCTTCGGAGCTTGCTCTCGGCTGCCCAGCTGCACAGTGAGTAGAGCACGAACAGTTGCCGTCTGCTCCCACAGCCGAAAAGGCAGGAGGGAAAGCTGGTGCTCTGAATCTTCTGCACACAGACAGCTTTGACCCAGTGCATCCATCATTGCTGTCGCTCCTCACTTTCATACCTAGAAGTTCATTTGAATCCAACTTCTCTGCTCGTTGCTCTTGGCTGCCCAGCAGCACAGTCAGTAGAGCATGAACGTCTGGCCTCTGCTCCCAGAGCCGAAGAGCCCGGAGGGAAAGCATGTGCTGGGCATCTTCAGCACACAGTCAGCTTTGCAACGGTGTCACCATCATTGCTGTCGCTCCTCGCTTTCATACCTAAAGGTCCATTTGAATGCACCCTCTTCGGAGCTTGCTCTCGGCTGCCCAGCTGCACAGTGAGTAGAGCACGAACAGTTGCCGTCTGCTCCCACAATCGAAGAGCCAGGAGGGAAAGCTGGTGAAAGCTTAGGGTTAGGGTTAGGGTTAGGGTTAGGGTTAGGGTTAGGGTTAGGGGTTAGGGTTAGGGTTAGGGCTAGGGTTAGGGTTAGGGGTTAGGGTTAGGGGTTAGGGTTAGGGTTAGGGTTAGGGGTTAGGTTTAGGGTTAGGGTTATGGTTAGGTTTAGGGTTAGGGTTAGGGATAGGGGTAGAGTTAGGGTTAGGGTTAGGGTTGGGTTAGGGTTAGGGTTAGGGTTAGGGTTGCCGGCTGCTCCCACAGTCGAAGAGCCAGGAGGGAAAGCATGTGCTGGGCATCTTCAGCACACAGTTAGCTTTGCAACGGTGTCACCATCATTGCTGTCGCTCCTCGGTTTCATACCTAAAGGTCCACTCGAATGCAACCTCTACGGAGCTTGCTCTGAGCTGCCATGTAGCACAGCGATTAGAGCACGAACAGTTCCCGTCTGTTCCCACAATCGAAGAGCCAGTAGGGAAAGCGGGTGCTCTGAATCTTCTGCACACAGTCAGCTTTGCAACAGTGCCTCCATCATTGCTGTCGCTCCTCACTTTCATACCTAGAAGTTCATTTGAATCCAACTTCTCTGCTCGTTGCTCTCGGCTGCCCAGCAGCACAGTCAGTAGAGCACGAACGTCTGGCCTCTGCTCTCAGAGCCGAAGAGCCAGGAGGGAAAGCATGTGCTGGGCATCTTCAGCACACAGTCAGCTTTGCAACGGTGTCACCATCATTGCTGTCGCTCCTCGCTTTCATACCTAAAGGTCCATTTGAATGCACCCTCTTCGGAGCTTGCTCTCGGCTGCCCAGCAGCACAGTGAGAAGAGCACGAACGGTTGCCGTCTGCTCCCACAGTCGAAGAGCCAGGAGGGAAAGCATGTGCTGGGCATCTTCAGCACACAGTCAGCTTTGCAACGGTGTCACCATCATTGCTGTCGCTCCTCGGTTTCATACTTAAAAGGCCATTTGAGTGCAACCTCTCCGAAGCTGCTTCTCAGCTGCCCAGGGGCAGAACGATTAGTGCACGAACTGTTGCTGTCTGCTGCCAGAGCCGATGAGCCAGGAGGGAAAGCATGTGCTGGGCATCTTCAGCACACAGTCAGCTTTGGAACGGTGTCACCATCATTGCTGTCGCTCCTCGGTGTCATACCTAAGGGTCCATTTGAATGCACCCTCTTCGGAGCTTGCTCTCGGCTGCCCAGCTGCACAGTGAGTAGAGCACGAACAGTTGCCGTCTGCTCCCACAGCCGAAAAGGCAGGAGGGAAAGCTGGTGCTCTGAATCTTCTGCACACAGACAGCTTTGACCCAGTGCATCCATCATTGCTGTCGCTCCTCACTTTCATACCTAGAAGTTCATTTGAATCCAACTTCTCTGCTCGTTGCTCTTGGCTGCCCAGCAGCACAGTCAGTAGAGCATGAACGTCTGGCCTCTGCTCCCAGAGCCGAAGAGCCCGGAGGGAAAGCATGTGCTGGGCATCTTCAGCACACAGTCAGCTTTGCAACGGTGTCACCATCATTGCTGTCGCTCCTCGCTTTCATACCTAAAGGTCCATTTGAATGCACCCTCTTCGGAGCTTGCTCTCGGCTGCCCAGCTGCACAGTGAGTAGAGCACGAACAGTTGCCGTCTGCTCCCACAATCGAAGAGCCAGGAGGGAAAGCTGGTGAAAGCTTAGGGTTAGGGTTAGGGTTAGGGTTAGGGTTAGGGTTAGGGTTAGGGGTTAGGGTTAGGGTTAGGGCTAGGGTTAGGGTTAGGGGTTAGGGTTAGGGGTTAGGGTTAGGGTTAGGGTTAGGGGTTAGGTTTAGGGTTAGGGTTATGGTTAGGTTTAGGGTTAGGGTTAGGGATAGGGGTAGAGTTAGGGTTAGGGTTAGGGTTGGGTTAGGGTTAGGGTTAGGGTTAGGGTTAGGGTTAGGGTTGCCGGCTGCTCCCACAGTCGAAGAGCCAGGAGGGAAAGCATGTGCTGGGCATCTTCAGCACACAGTTAGCTTTGCAACGGTGTCACCATCATTGCTGTCGCTCCTTGGTTTCATACCTAAAAGTCCACTCGAATGCAACCTCTACGGAGCTTGCTCTGAGCTGCCATGTAGCATAGCGATTAGAGCACGAACGTCTGGCATCTGCTCCCAGAGCCGAAGAGCCAGGAGGGAAAGCATGTGCTGGGCATCTTCAGGACACAGTCAGCTTTGCAATGCTGTCACCATTATTGCTGTCACTCCTCGGTTTCATACCTAAAAGTACATTTGAATGCAACCTCTCCAAAGCTGCTTCTCAGCTGCCCAGTAGCTCAGCGATTACTGCACGAACGTCTGGCTTCTGCTCCCAGAGCCGAAGAGCCAGGAGGGAAAGCATGTGCTGGGCATCTTCAGCACACAGTCAGCTTTGCAACGGTGTCACCATCATTGCTGTCGCTCCTCGCTTTCATACCTAAACGTCCATTTGAAAGCACCCTCTTCGGAGCTTCCTCTCAGCTGCCCAGCAGCACAGTGAGTAGAGCACGAACGGTTGCCGTCTGCTCCCACAGTCGAAGAGCCAGGAGGGAAAGCATGTGCTGGGCATCTTCAGCACACAGTCAGCTTTGCAACGGTGTCACCATCATTGCTGTCGCTGCTCGCTTTCATACCTAAAGGTCCATTTGAATGCACCCTCTTCGGAGCTTGCTCTCGGATGCCCAGCAGCACTGTGAGTTGAGCACGAACAGTTCCCGTCTGTTCCCACAATCGAAGAGCCAGTAGGGAAAGCGGGTGCTCTGAATCTTCTGCACACAGTCAGCTTTGCAACAGTGCCTCCATCATTGCTGTCGCTCCTCACTTTCATACCGAGAAGTTCATTTGAATCCAACTTCTCTGCTCGTTGCTCTCGGCTGCCCAGCAGCACAGTCAGTAGAGCACGAACGTCTGGCCTCTGCTCTCAGAGCCGAAGAGCCAGGAGGGAAAGCATGTGCTGGGCATCTTCAGCACACAGTCAGCTTTGCAACGGTGTCACCATCATTGCTGTCGCTCCTCGCTTTCATACCTAAAGGTCCATTTGAATGCACCCTCTTCGGAGCTTGCTCTCGGCTGCCCAGCAGCACAGTGAGAAGAGCACGAACGGTTGCCGTCTGCTCCCACAGTCGAAGAGCCAGGAGGGAAAGCATGTGCTGGGCATCTTCAGCACACAGTCAGCTTTGCAACGGTGTCACCATCATTGCTGTCGCTCCTCGCTTTCATACCTAAAGGTCCATTTGAATGCACCCTCTTCGGAGCTTGCTCTCGGCTGCCCCGCAGCACAGTGAGTAGAGCACGAACGGTTGCCGTCTGCTCCCACAGGAGAAGAGCCCGGAGGGAAAGCATGTGCTGGGCATCTTCAGCACACAGTTAGCTTTGCAACGGTGTCACCATCATTGCTGTCGCTCCTCGGTTTCATACCTAAAAGTCCACTCGAATGCAACCTCTACGGAGCTTGCTCTGAGCTGCCAAGTAGCACAGCGATTATAGCACGAACGTCTGGCCTCTGCTCCCAGAGCCGAAGAGCCAGGAGGGAAAGCATGTGCTGGGCATCTTCAGCACACAGTCAGCTTTGCAACGGTGTCACCATCATTGCTGTCGCTCCTCGGTTTCATACTTAAAAGTCCATTTGAGTTCAACCTCTCCGAAGCTTGATCTCGGCTGCCCAGGGGCAGAACGGTTAGTGCACGAACTGTTGCTGTCTGCTGCCAGTGCCGATGAGCCAGGAGGGAAAGCATGTGCTGGGCATCTTCAGCACACAGTCAGCTTTGCAACGGTGTCACCATCATTGCTGTCGCTCCTCGGTGTCATACCTAAGGGTCCATTTGAATGCACCCTATTCGGAGCTTGCTCTCGGCTGCCCAGCTGCACAGTGAGTAGAGCACGAACAGTTGCCGTCTGCTCCCACAGTCGAAAAGGCAGGAGGGAAAGCTGGTGCTCTGAATCTTCTGCACACAGACAGCTTTGACCCAGTGCATCCATCATTGCTGTCGCTCCTCACTTTCATACCTAGAAGTTCATTTGAATCCAACTTCTCTGCTCGTTGCTCTTGGCTGCCCAGCAGCACAGTCAGTAGAGCATGATCGTCTGTCCTCTGCTCCCAGAGCCGAAGAGCCCGGAGGGAAAGCATGTGCTGGGCATCTTCAGCACACAGTCAGCTTTGCAACGGTGTCACCATCATTGCTGTCGCTCCTCGGTTTCATATGTAAAAGTCCATTTGAATGCAACGTCTCCAAAGCTTGTTCTCGGCTGCACAGGGGCACAGTGATTAGTGCATGAACTCCTGGCCTCTGCTCTTAGAGCCGAAGAGCCAGGATGGAAAACATGTGCTGGGCATCTTCGGCACACAGTCAGCTTTGCAATGATGTCACCATTATTGCTGTCACTCCTCGGTTTCATACCTAAAAGTACATTTGAATGCAACCTCTCCAAAGCTGCTTCTCAGCTGCCCAGTAGCACAGCGATTAGTGCGCGAACGTCTGGCCTCTGCTGCCAGAGCCGAAGAGCCAGGAGGGAAAGCATGTGCTGGGCATCTTCAGCACACAGTCAGCTTTGCAATGGTGTCACCATCATTGCTGTCGCTCCTCGCTTTCATACCTAAACGTCCATTTGAAAGCACCCTCTTCGGAGCTTGCTGTCGGCTGTCCAGCAGCACAGTGAGTAGAGCATGAACGGTTGCCGTCTGCTCCCACAGTCGAAGAGCCAGGAGGGAAAGCTGGTGCTCTGAATCTTCTGCACACAGTCGGCTTTGCAAAAGTGCCTCCATCATTGCTGTCGCTCCTCACTTTCATACCGAGAAGTTCATTTTAATCCACCTTCTCTGCTCGTTGCTCTCGGCTGCCCAGCAGCACAGTCAGTAGAGCACGAATGTCTGGCCTCTGCTCTCAGAGCCGAAGAGCCAGGAGGGAAAGCATGTGCTGGGCATCTTCAGCACACAGTCAGCATTGCAACGGTGCCACCATCATTGCTGTCGCTCCTCGCTTTCATACCTAAAGGTCCATTTGAATGCACCCTCTTCGGAGCTTGCTCTCGGCTGCCCAGCAGCACAGTGAGTAGAGCACGAACGGTTGCCGTCTGCTCCCACAGTCGAAGAGCCAGGAGGGAAAGCATGTGCTGGGCATCTTCAGCACACAGTTAGCTTTGCAACGGTGTCACCATCATTGCTGTCGCTCCTCGGTTTTATACCTAAAAGTCCACTCGAATGCAACCTCTACGGATCTTGCTCTGAGCTGCCCAGTTGCACAGCGATTAGAGCACGAACGCCTGGCCTCTGCTCCCAGAGCCGAAGAGCCCGGAGGGAAAGCTGGTGAAAGCTTAGGGTTAGGCTTAGGGTTAGGGTTAGGGTTAGGGTTAGGGTTAGGGGTTAGGGTTAGGGGTTAGGGTTAGGGTTCGGGTTCGGGTTAGGGGTTAGGCTTAGGGTTAGGGTTATGGTTAGGTTTAGGCTTAGGGTTAGGGTTAGGGGTACGGTTGCCGTCTGCTCCCACAGTCGAAGAGCCAGGAGGGAAAGCATGTGCGGGGCATCTTCAGCACACAGTCAGCTTTGCAATGCTGTCACGATTTTTGCTGTCACTCCTCGGTTTCATACCTAAAAGTGCATTTGAATGCAACCTCTCCAAAGCTGCTTCTCAGCTGCCCAGTAGCACAGCGATTAGTGCACGAACTTCTGGCTTCTGCTCCCAGATCCGAAGAGCCGGGAGGGAAAGCATGTGCTGGGCATCTTCAGCACACAGTCAGCTTTGCAACGGTGTCACCATCATTGCTGTCGCTCCTCGCTTTCATACCTAAAGGTCCATTTGAATGCACCCTCTTCGGAGCTTGCTCTCGGCTGCCCAGCAGCACAGTGAGTAGAGCACGAACGGTTGACGTCTGCTAGCACAGTGGAGGAGCCAGGAGGGAAAGCATGTGCTGAGCATCTTCAGCACACAGTCAGCTTTGCAACAGTGCCTCCATCATTGCTGATGCTTTTCACTTTCATACCTAGAAGTTCATTTGAATCCACGTTCTCCGCTCATTGCTCTTGGATGTCCAGGGGCACAGTCAGTAGAGCACGAACGTCTGGCTTCTGCTCCCAGAGCCGAAGAGCCAGGAAGGAAAGCATGTGCTGGGCATCTTCAGCACACAGTCAGCTTTGCAACGGTGTCACCATCATTGCTGTCGCTCCTCGCTTTCATACCTAAAGTTCCATTTGAATGCACCCTCTTCGGAGCTTTCTCTCGGCTGCCGAGCAGCACAGTGAGTAGAGCACGAACAGTTGCCGTCTGCTCCCACAATCGAAGAGCCAGGAGGGAAAGCTGGTGAAAGCTTAGGGTTAGGCTTTGGGTTAGAGCAGAGAAGTTGGATTCAAATGAACTTCTCGGTATGAAAGTGAGGAGCGACAGCAATGATGGAGGCACTGTTGCAAAGCTGACTGTGTGCAGAAGATTCAGAGCACCAGCTTTCCCTCCTGGCTCTTCGATTGTGGCAGCAGACGGCAACTGTTCGTGCTCTACTCACTGTGCTGCCGGGCAGCCGAGAGCAAGCTCCGAAGAGGGTGCATTCAAATGGACCTTTAGGTATGAAAGAAAGGAGCGACAGCAATGATGGTGACACCGTTGCAAAGCTGACTGTGTGCTGAAGATGCCCAGCACATGCTTTCCCTCCTGGCTCTTCGGATCTGGGAGCAGAAGCCAGACGTTCGTGCACTAATTGCTCTGCCTCTGGGCAGCCGAGAACAAGCTTCGGAGAGGTTGCACTCAAATGGACTTTTATGTATGAAACCGAGGAGCGACAGCAATGATGGCGACACCGTT
>NW_026892756.1:265000-297500 GCF_033815535.1 Pezoporus flaviventris | reverse complement strand
ATCTCCGAAGAGGGTGCATTCAAATGGACCTTTAGGTATGAAAGCGAGGAGCGACAGCAATGATGGTGACACCGTTGCAAAGCTGACTGTGTGCTGAAGATGCCCAGCACATGCTTTCCCTCCGGGCTCTTCGGCTCTGAGAGCAGAGGCCAGACGTTCGTGCTCTACTGACTGTGCTGCTGGGCAGCCGAGAGCAACGAGCAGAGAAGTTGGATTCAAATGAACTTCTCGGTATGAAAGTGAGGAGCGACAGCAATGATGGAGGCACTGTTGCAAAGCTGACTGTGTGCAGAAGATTCAGAGCACCAGCTTTCCCTCCTGGCTCTTCGATTGTGGGAGTAGACGGCAACGGTTCGTGCTCTGCTCACTGTGCAGCTGGGCAGCCGAGAGCAAGCTCCGAATAGGGTGCATTCAAATGGACCTTTAGGTATGATACTGAGGAGCCACGGCAATGATGGTGACACCGTTGCAAAGCTGACTGTGTGCTGAAGATGCCCAGCACATGCTTTCCCTCCTGGCTCTTCGGCTCTGGCAGCAGACGGCAACCATTCGTGCTCTACTCACTGTGCTGCTCGGCAGCCGAGAGCAAGCTCCGAAGAGGGTGCATTCAAATGGACCTAGAGGTATGAAAGCGAGGAGCGACAGCAATGATGGTGACACCGTTGCAAAGCTGACTGTGTGCTGAAGATGCCCAGCACATGCTTCCCTTCCTGGCTCTTCGGCTCTGGGAGCAGAGGCCAGACTTTCGTGCTCTACTGACTGTGCCGCTGGGCAGCCAAGAGCAATGAGTGGAGAAGGTGGATTCAAATGAATTTCTAGGTATGAAAGTGAAAAGCGTCAGCAATGATGGAGGCACTGTTGCAAAGCTGACTGTGTGCTGAAGATGCCCAGCACATGCTTTCCCTCCTGGCTCCTCCACTGTGCTAGCAGACGGCAACCGTTCATGCTCTACTCACTGTGCTGCTGGGCAGCCGAGAGCAAGCTCCGAAGAGGGTGCATTCAAATGGACCTTTAGGTATGACACCGAGGAGCGACAGCAATGATGGTGACACCGTTGCAAAGCTGACTGTGTGCTGAAGATGCCCAGCACATGCTTTCCCTCCGGGCTCTTCGGCTCTGAGAGCAGAGGCCAGACGTTCGTGCTCTACTGACTGTGCTGCTGGGCAGCCGAGAGCAACGAGCAGAGAAGTTGGATTCAAATGAACTTCTCGGTATGAAAGTGAGGAGCGACAGCAATGATGGAGGCACTGTTGCAAAGCTGACTGTGTGCAGAAGATTCAGAGCACCAGCTTTCCCTCCTGGCTCTTCGATTGTGGGAGCAGACGGCAACTGTTCGTGCTCTGCTCACTGTGCAGCTGGGCAGCCGAGAGCAAGCTCCGAATAGGGTGCATTCAAATGGACCTTTAGGTATGACACTGAGGAGCCACGGCAATGATGGTGACACCGTTGCAAAGCTGACTGTGTGCTGAAGATGCCCAGCACATGCTTTCCCTCCTGGCTCTTCGGCTCTGGCAGCAGACGGCAACCTTTCGTGCTCTACTCACTGTGCTGCTCGGCAGCCGAGAGCAAGCTCCGAAGAGGGTGCATTCAAATGGACCTAGAGGTATGAAAGCGAGGAGCGACAGCAATGATGGTGACACCGTTGCAAAGCTGACTGTGTGCTGAAGATGCCCAGCACATGCTTTCCCTCCGGGCTCTTCGGCTCTGGGAGCAGAGGCCAGACGTTCATGCTCTACTGACTGTGCTGCTGGGCAGCCAAGAGCAACGAGCAGAGAAGTTGGATTCAAATGAACTTCTAGGTATGAAAGTGAGGAGCGACAGCAATGATGGACGCACTGGGTCAAAGCTGACTGTGTGCAGAAGATTCAGAGCGCCAGCTTTCCCTCCTGGCTCTTCGATTGTGGGAGCAGACGGCAACCGTTCGTGCTCTACTCACTGTGCAGCTGGGCAGCCGAGAGCAAGCTCCGAAGAGGGTGCATTCAAATGGACCTTTCGGTATGAAAGCGAGGAGCGACACCAATGATGGTGACACCGTTGCAAAGCTGACTGTGTGCTGAAGATGCCCAGCACATGCTTTCCCTCCTGGCTCTTCGGATCTGGAAGCAGAGGCCAGACGTTCGTGCACTAATCGCTGAGCTACTGGGCAGCTGAGAAGCAGCTTTGGAGAGGTTGCATTCAAATGTACTTTTAGGTATGAAACCGAGGAGTGACAGGAATAATGGTGACAGCATTGCAAAGCTGACTGTGTGCTGAAGATGCCCAGCACATGCTTTCCCTCCTGGCTCTTCGACTGTGGGAGCAGACGACAACCGTTCGTGCTCTACTCACTGTGCTGCTGGGCAGCAGAGAGCAAGCTCTGAAGAGGGTGCATTCAAATGGACCTTTAGGTATGAAAGCGAGGAGCGACAGCAATGATGGTGACACCGTTGCAAAGCTGACTGTGTGCTGAAGATGCCCAGCACATGCTTTCCCTCCTGGCTCTTCGGATCTGGGAGCAGAGGCCAGACGTTCATGCTCTACTGACTGTGCTGCTGGGCAGCCAAGAGCAACGAGCAGAGAAATTGGATTCAAATGAACTTCTAGGTATGAAAGTGAGGAGCGACAGCAATGATGGACACACTGGGTCAAAGCTGACTGTGTGCAGAAGATCCAGAGCACCAGCTTTCCCTCCCGGCTCTTCGGATCTGGGAGCAGAAGCCAGAAGTTCGTGCACTAATCGCTGTGCTACTGGGCAGCTGAGAAGCAGCTTTGGAGAGGGTGCATTTAAATGAACTTTTAGGTATGAAACCGAGGAGTGACAGCAATAATGGTGACAGCATTGCAAAGCAGACTCTGTGCTGAAGATGCGCAGCACATGCTTTCCCTCCTGGCTCTTCGACTGTGGGAGCAGACGGCAACCCTAACCCTAACCCTAACCCTAACCCTAACCCTAACCCTAACCCTTACCCTAACCCTAACCCTACCCCCACCCCTAACCCTAACCCTAACCTTAGCCTAACCCCTAACCCTAACTCCTAACCCTAACCCTAACCCTAACCTTAACCCTAACCCTAAGCTTTCACCAGCTTTCCCTCCTGGCTCTTCGATTGTGGGAGCAGACGGCAACTGTTCGTGCTCTACTCACTGTGCAGCTGGGCAACCGAGAGCAAGCTCCGAAGAGGGTGCATTCAAATGGACCTTTAGGTATGAAAGCGAGGAGCGACAGCAATGATGGTGACACCGTTGCAAAGCTGACTGTGTGCTGAAGATGCCCAGCACATGCTTTCCCTCCTGGCTCTTCGGATCTGGGAGCAGAAGCCAGACGTTCGTGCACTAATCGTTCTGCCCCTGGGCAGCCGAGAACAAGCTTCGGAGAGGTTGCATTCAAATGGACCTTTAAGTATGAAAGCGAGGAGCGACAGCAATGATGGTGACACCGTTGCAAAGCTGACTGTGTGCTGAAGATGCCCAGCACATGCTTTCCCTCCTGGCTCTTTGGCTCTGGGAGCAGAGGCCAGACGTTCATGCTCTACTGACTGTGCCGCTGGACAGCCAAGAGCAATGAGCGGAGAAGGTTGATTCAAATGAACTTCTAGGTATGAAAGCGAAAAGCGTCAGCAACGATGGAGGCACTGTTGCAAAGCTGACTGTGTGCTGAAGATGCCCAGCACATGCTTTCCCTCCTGGCTCCTCCACTGTGCTAGCAGACGGCAACCGTTCGTGCTCTACTCACTGTGCTGCTGGGCAGCCGAGAGCAAGCTCCGAAGAGGGTGCATTCAAAGGGAACTTTAGGTATGAAAGCGAGGAGCGACAGCAATGATGGTGACACCGTTGCAAAGCTGACTGTGTGCTGAAGATGCCCAGCACATGCTTTCCCTCCTGGCTCTTCGGATCTGGGATCAGAAGCCAGACGTTCATGCACTAAACGTTCTGACCCTGGGCAGCCGAGAACAAGCTTCGGAGAGGTTGCACTCAAATGGACTTTTAAGTATGAAAGTGAGGAGCGACAGCAATGATGGTGACACCGTTGCAAAGCTGACTGTGTGCTGAAGATGCCCAGCACATGCTTTCCCTCCTGGCTCTTCGGGTCTGGGAGCAGAGGCCAGACGTTCGTGGTCTAATTGCTGTGCTACTTGGCAGCTCAGAGCAAGCTCCGTAGAGGTTGCATTCGAGTGGACTTTTAGGTATGAAACCGAGGAGCGACAGCAATGATGGTGACACCGTTGCAAAGCTAACTGTGTGCTGAAGATGCTCCGCACATGCTTTCCCTCCTGGCTCTTCGACTGTGGGAGCAGACGGCAACCGTTCGTGCTCTACTCACTGTGCTGCTGGGCAGCCGAGAGCAAGCACCGAAGAGGGTGCATTCAAAGGGACCTTTAGGTATGACACTGAGGAGCGACAGCAATGATGGTGACACCGTTGCAAAGCTGACTGTGTGCTGAAGATGCCCAGCACATGCTTTCCCTCCGGGCTCTTCGGCTCTGAGAGCAGAGGCCAGACGTTCGTGCTCTACTGACTGTGCTGCTGGGCAGCCGAGAGCAACGAGCAGAGAAGTTGGATTCAAATGAACTTCTCGGTATGAAAGTGAGGAGCGACAGCAATGATGGAGGCACTGTTGCAAAGCTGACTGTGTGCAGAAGATTCAGAGCACCAGCTTTCCCTCCTGGCTCTTCGATTGTGGGAGCAGACGGCAACTGTTCGTGCTCTGCTCACTGTGCAGCTGGGCAGCCGAGAGCAAGCTCCGAAGAGGGTGCATTCAAATGGACCTTTAGGTATGACACTGAGGAGCCACGGCAATGATGGTGACACCGTTGCAAAGCTGACTGTGTGCTGAAGATACCCAGCACATGCTTTCCCTCCTGGCTCTTCGGCTCTGGCAGCAGACGGCAACCATTCGTGCTCTACTCACTGTGCTGCTCGGCAGCCGAGAGCAAGCTCCGAAGAGGGTGCATTCAAATGGACCTAGAGGTATGAAAGCGAGGAGCGACAGCAATGATGGTGACACCTTTGCAAAGCTGACTGTGTGCTGAAGATGCCCAGCACATGCTTCCCTTCCTGGCTCTTCGGCTCTGGGAGCAGAGGCCAGACTTTCGTGCTCTACTGACTGTGCCGCTGGGCAGCCAAGAGCAATGAGTGGAGAAGGTGGATTCAAATGAATTTCTAGGTATGAAAGTGAAAAGCGTCAGCAATGATGGAGGCACTGTTGCAAAGCTGACTGTGTGCTGAAGATGCCCAGCACATGCTTTCCCTCCTGGCTCCTCCACTGTGCTAGCAGACGGCAACCGTTCATGCTCTACTCACTGTGCTGCTGGGCAGCCGAGAGCAAGCTCCGAAGAGGGTGCATTCAAATGGACCTTTAGGTATGAAAGCGAGGAGCGACAGCAATGATGGTGACACCGTTGCAAAGCTGACTGTGTGCTGAAGATGCCCAGCACATGCTTTCCCTCCGGGCTCTTCGGCTCTGAGAGCAGAGGCCAGACGTTCGTGCTCTACTGACTGTGCTGCTGGGCAGCCGAGAGCAACGAGCAGAGAAGTTGGATTCAAATGAACTTCTCGGTATGAAAGTGAGGAGCGACAGCAATGATGGAGGCACTGTTGAAAAGCTGACTGTGTGCAGAAGATTCAGAGCACCAGCTTTCCCTCCTGGCTCTTCGATTGTGGGAGCAGACGGCAACTGTTCGTGCTCTGCTCACTGTGCAGCTGGGCAGCCGAGAGCAAGCTCCGAATAGGGTGCATTCAAATGGACCTTTAGGTATGACACTGAGGAGCCACGGCAATGATGGTGACACCGTTGCAAAGCTGACTGTGTGCTGAAGATGCCCAGCACATGCTTTCCCTCCTGGCTCTTCGGCTCTGGCAGCAGACGGCAACCTTTCGTGCTCTACTCACTGTGCTGCTCGGCAGCCGAGAGCAAGCTCCGAAGAGGGTGCATTCAAATGGACCTAGAGGTATGTAAGCGAGGAGCGACAGCAATGATGGTGACACCTTTGCAAAGCTGACTGTGTGCTGAAGATGCCCAGCACATGCTTCCCTTCCTGGCTCTTCGGCTCTGGGAGCAGAGGCCAGACTTTCGTGCTCTACTGACTGTGCCGCTGGGCAGCCAAGAGCAATGAGTGGAGAAGGTGGATTCAAATGAATTTCTAGGTATGAAAGTGAAAAGCGTCAGCAATGATGGAGGCACTGTTGCAAAGCTGACTGTGTGCTGAAGATGCCCAGCACATGCTTTCCCTCCTGGCTCCTCCACTGTGCTAGCAGACGGCAACCGTTCATGCTCTACTCACTGTGCAGCTGGGCAGCCGAGAGCAAGCTCCGAAGAGGGTGCATTCAAATGGACCTTTAGGTATGAAAGCGAGGAGCGACAGCAATGATGGTGACACCGTTGCAAAGCTGACTGTGTGCTGAAGATGCCCAGCACATGCTTTCCCTCCGGGCTCTTCGGCTCTGGGAGCAGAGGCCAGACGTTCATGCTCTACTGACTGTGCTGCTGGGCAGCCAAGAGCAACGAGCAGAGAAGTTGGATTCAAATGAACTTCTAGGTATGAAAGTGAGGAGCGACAGCAATGATGGACGCACTGGGTCAAAGCTGACTCTGTGCAGAAGATTCAGAGCGCCAGCTTTCCCTCCTGGCTCTTCGATTGTGGGAGCAGACGGCAACCGTTCGTGCTCTACTCACTGTGCAGCTGGGCAGCCGAGAGCAAGCTCCGAAGAGGGTGCATTCAAATGGACCTTTCGGTATGAAAGCGAGGAGCGACAGCAATGATGGTGACACCGTTGCAAAGCAGACTGTGTGCTGAAGATGCCCAGCACATGCTTTCCCTCCTGGCTCTTCGGATCTGGGAGCAGAGGCCAGACGTTCGTGCACTAATCGCTGAGCTACTGGGCAGCTGAGAAGCAGCTTTGGAGAGGTTGCATTCAAATGTACTTTTAGGTATGAAACCGAGGAGTGACAGCAATAATGGTGACAGCATTGCAAAGCTGACTGTGTGCTGAAGATGCCCAGCACATGCTTTCCCTCCTGGCTCTTCGACTGTGGGAGCAGACGACAACCGTTCGTGCTCTACTCACTGTGCTGCTGGGCAGCAGAGAGCAAGCTCTGAAGAGTGTGCATTCAAATGGACCTTTAGGTATGAAAGCGAGGAGCGACAGCAATGATGGTGACACCGTTGCAAAGCTGACTGTGTGCTGAAGATGCCCAGCACATGCTTTCCCTCCTGGCTCTTCGGATCTGGGAGCAGAGGCCAGACGTTCATGCTCTACTGACTGTGCTGCTGGGCAGCCAAGAGCAACGAGCAGAGAAATTGGATTCAAATGAACTTCTAGGTATGAAAGTGAGGAGCGACAGCAATGATGGACACACTGGGTCAAAGCTGACTGTGTGCAGAAGATTCAGAGCACCAGCTTTCCCTCCTGGCTCATCGATTGTGGGAGCAGACGGCAACGGTTCGTGCTCTACTCACTGTGCAGCTGGGCAGCCGAGAGCAAGCTCCGAAGAGGGTGCATTCAAATGGACCTTTAGGTATGAAAGCGAGGAGCGACAGCAATGATGGTGACACCGTTGCAAAGCTGACTGTGTGCTGAAGATGCCCAGCACATGCTTTCCTTCCTGGCTCTTCGGCTCTGGGAGCAGAGGCCAGACGTTCGTGCTCTAATGACTGTGCCGCTGGACAGCCAAGAGCGATGAGCGGAGAAGGTGGATTCAAATGAATTTCTAGGTATGAAAGTGAAAAGCGTCAGCAATGATGGAGGCACTGTTGCAAAGCTGACTGTGTGCTGAAGATGCCCAGCACATGCTTTCCCTCCTGGCTCCTCCACTGTGCTAGCAGACGGCAACCGTTCGTGCTCTACTCACTGTGCTGCTGGGCAGCTGAGAGCAAGCTCCGAAGAGGGTGCATTCAAATGAACTTCTAGGTATGAAAGCGAAAAGCGTCAGCAACGATGGAGGCACTGTTGCAAAGCTGACTGTGTGCTGAAGATGCCCAGCACATGCTTTCCCTCCTGGCTCCTCCACTGTGCTAGCAGACGGCAACCGTTCGTGCTCTACTGACTGTGCTGCTGGGCAGCCGAGAGCAAGCTCCGAAGAGGGTGCATTCAAAGGGACCTTTAGGTATGAAAGCGAGGAGCGACAGCAATGATGGTGACACCGTTGCAAAGCTGACTGTGTGCTGAAGATGCCCAGCACATGCTTTCCCTCCTGGCTCTTCGGATCTGGGATCAGAAGCCAGACGTTCATGCACTAAACGTTCTGACCCTGGGCAGCCGAGAACAAGCTTCGGAGAGGTTGCACTCAAATGGACTTTTAAGTATGAAAGTGAGGAGCGACAGCAATGATGGTGACACCGTTGCAAAGCTGACTGTGTGCTGAAGATGCCCAGCACATGCTTTCCCTCCTGGCTCTTCGGGTCTGGGAGCAGAGGCCAGACGTTCGTGGTCTAATTGCTGTGCTACTTGGCAGCTCAGAGCAAGCTCCGTAGAGGTTGCATTCGAGTGGACTTTTAGGTATGAAACCGAGGAGCGACAGCAATGATGGTGACACTGTTGCAAAGCTGACTGTGTGCTGAAGATGCCCAGCACATGCTTTCCCTCCTGGCTCCTCCACTGTGCTAGCAGACGGCAACCGTTCGTGCTCTACTCACTGTGCTGCTGGGCAGCTGAGAGCAAGCTCCGAAGAGGGTGCATTCAAATGGACCTTTAGGTATGAAAGCGAGGAGCGACAGCAATGATGGTGACACCGTTGCAAAGCTGACTGTGTGCTGAAGATGCCCAGCACATGCTTTCCCTCCCAGCTCTTCGGATCTGGGAGCAGAAGCCAGAAGTTCGTGCACTAATCGCTGTGCTACTGGGCAGCTGAGAAGCAGCTTTGGAGAGGTTGCATTCACATGTACTTTTAGGTATGAAACCGAGGAGTGGCATCAATAATGGTGACAGCATTGCAAAGCTGACTGTGTGCTGAAGATGCGCAGCACATGCTTTCCCTCCTGGCTCTTCGACTGTGGGAGCAGACGGCAACCCTAACCCTAACCCTAACCCTAAACCTAACCCAACCCTAACCCTAACCCTAAACCTAACCATAACCCTAACCCTAACCCTAACCCCTAACCCTAACCCTAACCCCTAACCCTAACCCCTAACCCAAACCCTAACCCTAACCCTAACCCTAACCCTAAGCTTTCACCAGCTTTCCCTCCTGGCTCTTCGATTGTGGGAGCAGACGGCAACTGTTCGTGCTCTTCTCACTGTGCAGCTGGGCAGCCGAGAGCAAGCTCCGAAGAGGGTGCATTCAAATGGACCTTTAGGTATGAAAGCGAGGAGCGACAGCAATGATGGTGACACTGTTGCAAAGCTGACTGTGTGCTGAAGATGCCCAGCACATGCTTTCCCTCCGGGCTCTTCGGCTCTGAGAGCAGAGGCCAGACGTTCGTGCTCTACTGACTGTGCTGCTGGGCAGCCAAGAGCAACGAGCAGAGAAGTTGGATTCAAATGAACTTCTCGGTATGAAAGTGAGGAGCGACAGCAATGATGGAGGCACTGTTGCAAAGCTGACTGTGTGTAGAAGATGCCCAGCACATGCTTTCCCTCCTGGCTCTTCGGTTCAGGGAGCAGAGGCCAGACGTTCGTGCTCTAATCGCTGTGCTACTGGGCAGCTCAGAGCAAGCTCCGTAGAGGTTGCATTCGAGTGGACTTTTAGGTATGAAACCGAGGAGCGACAGCAATGATGGTGACACCGTTGCAAAGCTAACTGTGTGCTGAAGATGCCCAGCACATGCTTTCCCTCCTGGCTCTTCGACTGTGGGAGCAGACGGCAACCGTTCGTGCTCTACTCACTGTGCTGCTGGGCAGCCGAGAGCAAGCTCCGAAGAGGGTGCATTCAAATGGACCTTTAGGTATGAAAGCGAGGAGCGACAGCAATGATGGTGACACCGTTGCAAAGCTGACTGTGTGCTGAAGATGCCCAGCACATGCTTCCCTTCCTGGCTCTTCGGCTCTGGGAGCAGAGGCCAGACTTTCGTGCTCTACTGACTGTGCCGCTGGGCAGCCAAGAGCAATGAGTGGAGAAGGTGGATTCAAATGAATTTCTAGGTATGAAAGTGAAAAGCGTCAGCAATGATGGAGGCACTGTTGCAAAGCTGACTGTGTGCTGAAGATGCCCAGCACATGCTTTCCCTCCTGGCTCCTCCACTGTGCTAGCAGACGGCAACCGTTCATGCTCTACTCACTGTGCTGCTGGGCAGCCGAGAGCAAGCTCCGAAGAGGGTGCATTCAAATGGACCTTTAGGTATGAAAGCGAGGAGCGACAGCAATGATGGTGACACCGTTGCAAAGCTGACTGTGTGCTGAAGATGCCCAGCACATGCTTTCCCTCCGGGCTCTTCGGCTCTGGGAGCAGAGGCCAGACGTTCATGCTCTACTGACTGTGCTGCTGGGCAGCCAAGAGCAACGAGCAGAGAAGTTGGATTCAAATGAACTTCTAGGTATGAAAGTGAGGAGCGACAGCAATGATGGACGCACTGGGTCAAAGCTGACTGTGTGCAGAAGATTCAGAGCGCCAGCTTTCCCTCCTGGCTCTTCGATTGTGGGAGCAGACGGCAACCGTTCGTGCTCTACTCACTGTGCAGCTGGGCAGCCGAGAGCAAGCTCCGAAGAGGGTGCATTCAAATGGACCTTTCGGTA
The DNA here is from genome assembly GCF_033815535.1 of Pezoporus flaviventris. Classification (NCBI taxonomy): domain Eukaryota; kingdom Metazoa; phylum Chordata; class Aves; order Psittaciformes; family Psittacidae; genus Pezoporus; species Pezoporus flaviventris. The sequence continues at coordinate 286,853 of NW_026892756.1, read as the reverse complement.
TGAAAGCGAGGAGCGACAGCAATGATGGTGACACCGTTGCAAAGCTGACTGTGTGCTGAAGATGCCCAGCACATGCTTTCCCTCCTGGCTCTTCGGATCTGGGAGCAGAGGCCAGACGTTCGTGCACTAATCGCTGAGCTACTGGGCAGCTGAGAAGCAGCTTTGGAGAGGTTGCATTCAAATGTACTTTTAGGTATGAAACCGAGGAGTGACAGCAATAATGGTGACAGCATTGCAAAGCTGACTGTGTGCTGAAGATGCCCAGCACATGCTTTCCCTCCTGGCTCTTCGACTGTGGGAGCAGACGACAACCGTTCGTGCTCTACTCACTGTGCTGCTGGGCAGCAGAGAGCAAGCTCTGAAGAGTGTGCATTCAAATGGACCTTTAGGTATGAAAGCGAGGAGCGACAGCAATGATGGTGACACCGTTGCAAAGCTGACTGTGTGCTGAAGATGCCCAGCACATGCTTTCCCTCCTGGCTCTTCGGATCTGGGAGCAGAGGCTCTTCGGATCTGGGAGCAGAGGCCAGACGTTCATGCTCTACTGACTGTGCTGCTGGGCAGCCAAGAGCAACGAGCAGAGAAATTGGATTCAAATGAACTTCTAGGTATGAAAGTGAGGAGCGACAGCAATGATGGACACACTGGGTCAAAGCTGACTGTGTGCAGAAGATTCAGAGCACCAGCTTTCCCTCCTGGCTCATCGATTGTGGGAGCAGACGGCAACGGTTCGTGCTCTACTCACTGTGCAGCTGGGCAGCCGAGAGCAAGCTCCGAAGAGGGTGCATTCAAATGGACCTTTAGGTATGAAAGCGAGGAGCGACAGCAATGATGGTGACACCGTTGCAAAGCTGACTGTGTGCTGAAGATGCCCAGCACATGCTTTCCTTCCTGGCTCTTCGGCTCTGGGAGCAGAGGCCAGACGTTCGTGCTCTAATGACTGTGCCGCTGGACAGCCAAGAGCGATGAGCGGAGAAGGTGGATTCAAATGAACTTCTAGGTATGAAAGCGAAAAGCGTCAGCAATGATGGAGGCACTGTTGCAAAGCTGACTGTGTGCTGAAGATGCCCAGCACATGCTTTCCCTCCTGGCTCCTCCACTGTGCTAGCAGACGGCAACCGTTCGTGCTCTACTCACTGTGCTGCTGGGCAGCTGAGAGCAAGCTCCGAAGAGGGTGCATTCAAATGGACCTTTAGGTATGAAAGCGAGGAGCGACAGCAATGATGGTGACACCGTTGCAAAGCTGACTGTGTGCTGAAGATGCCCAGCACATGCTTTCCCTCCCAGCTCTTCGGATCTGGGAGCAGAAGCCAGAAGTTCGTGCACTAATCGCTGTGCTACTGGGCAGCTGAGAAGCAGCTTTGGAGAGGTTGCATTCACATGTACTTTTAGGTATGAAACCGAGGAGTGGCATCAATAATGGTGACAGCATTGCAAAGCTGACTGTGTGCTGAAGATGCGCAGCACATGCTTTCCCTCCTGGCTCTTCGACTGTGGGAGCAGACGGCAACCCTAACCCTAACCCTAACCCTAAACCTAACCCAACCCTAACCCTAACCCTAAACCTAACCATAACCCTAACCCTAACCCTAACCCCTAACCCTAACCCTAACCCTAACCCCTAACCCTAACCCCTAACCCAAACCCTAACCCTAACCCTAACCCTAACCCTAAGCTTTCACCAGCTTTCCCTCCTGGCTCTTCGATTGTGGGAGCAGACGGCAACTGTTCGTGCTCTTCTCACTGTGCAGCTGGGCAGCCGAGAGCAAGCTCCGAAGAGGGTGCATTCAAATGGACCTTTAGGTATGAAAGCGAGGAGCGACAGCAATGATGGTGACACTGTTGCAAAGCTGACTGTGTGCTGAAGATGCCCAGCACATGCTTTCCCTCCGGGCTCTTCGGCTCTGAGAGCAGAGGCCAGACGTTCGTGCTCTACTGACTGTGCTGCTGGGCAGCCAAGAGCAACGAGCAGAGAAGTTGGATTCAAATGAACTTCTCGGTATGAAAGTGAGGAGCGACAGCAATGATGGAGGCACTGTTGCAAAGCTGACTGTGTGTAGAAGATGCCCAGCACATGCTTTCCCTCCTGGCTCTTCGGTTCAGGGAGCAGAGGCCAGACGTTCGTGCTCTAATCGCTGTGCTACTGGGCAGCTCAGAGCAAGCTCCGTAGAGGTTGCATTCGAGTGGACTTTTAGGTATGAAACCGAGGAGCGACAGCAATGATGGTGACACCGTTGCAAAGCTAACTGTGTGCTGAAGATGCCCAGCACATGCTTTCCCTCCTGGCTCTTCGACTGTGGGAGCAGACGGCAACCGTTCGTGCTCTACTCACTGTGCTGCTGGGCAGCCGAGAGCAAGCTCCGAAGAGGGTGCATTCAAATGGACCTTTAGGTATGAAAGCGAGGAGCGACAGCAATGATGGTGACACCGTTGCAAAGCTGACTGTGTGCTGAAGATGCCCAGCACATGCTTTCCCTCCTGGCTCTTCGGCTCTGAGAGCAGAGGCCAGACGTTCGTGCTCTACTGACTGTGCTGCTGGGCAGCAAAGAGTAACGAGCAGAGAAGTTGGATTCAAATGAACTTCTCGGTATGAAAGTGAGGAGCGACAGCAATGGTGGAGGCACTGTTGCAAAGCCGACTGTGTGCAGAAGATTCAGAGCACCAGCTTTCCCTCCTGGCTCTTCGGCTCTGGCAGCAGACGGCAACCGTTCGTGCTCTACTCACTGTGCTGCTGGGCAGCCGAGAGAAAGCTCCGAAGAGGGTGCATTCAAATGGACCTTTAGGTATGAAAGCGAGGAGCGACAGCAATGATGGTGACACCGTTGCAAAGCTGACTGTGTGCTGAAGATGCCCAGCACATGCTTTCCTTCCTGGCTCTTCAGCTCTAAGAGCAGAGGCCAGACGTTAGTGCTCTACTCACTGTGCTGCTGGGCAGCCGAGAGCAAGCTCCGAAGAGGGTGCATTCAAATGGACCTTCAGGAATGAAAGCGAGGAGCGACAGCAATGATGGTGACACCGTTGCAAAGCTGACTGTGTGCTGAAGATGCCCAGCACATGCTTTCCCTCCGGGCTCTTCGGCTCTGGGAGCAGAGGCCAGACGTTCATGCTCTACTGACTGTGCTGCTGGGCAGCCAAGAGCAACGAGCAGAGAAGTTGCATTCAAATGAACTTCTAGGTATGAAAGTGAGGAGCGACAGCAATGATGGATGCACTGGGTCAAAGCTGACTGTGTGCAGAAGATTCAGAGCACCAGCTTTCCCTCCTGGCTCTTCGATTGTGGGAGCAGACGGCAACTGTTCGTGCTCTACTCACTGTGCTGCTGGGCAGCAGAGAGCAAGCTCCGAAGAGGGTGCATTCAAATGGACCTTCAGGTATGACACCGAGGAGCGACAGCAATGATGGTGACACCGTTGCAAAGCTGACTGTGTGCTGAAGATGCCCAGCACATGCTTTCTCTCCTGGCTCTTCTGCTCTGGCAGAAGACGGCGACCATTCGTGCTCTACTCACTGTGCTGCTGGGCAGCCGAGAGCAAGCTCCGAAGAGGGTTCATTCAAATGGACCTTTAGGTATGAAAGCGAGGAGAGACAGCAATGATGGTGACACCGTTGCAAAGCTGACTGTGTGCTGAATATGCCCAGCACATGCTTTCCTTCCTGGCTCTTCGGCTCTGAGAGCAGAGGCCAGACGTTCGTGCTCTACTGACTGTGCCGCTGGACAGCCAAGAGCAATGAGTGGAGAAGGTGGATTCAAATGAATTTCTAGGTATGAAAGTGAGGAGAGTCAGCAATGATGGAGGCACTGTTGCAAAGCTGACTGTGTGCTGAAGATGCCCAGCACATGCTTTCCCTCCTGGCTCCTCCACTGTGCTAACAGACGGCAACCGTTCGTGCTCTACTCACTGTGCTGCTGGGCAGCCGAGAGCAAGCTCCGAAAAGGGTGCATTCAAATGGACCTTTAGGTATGAAAGCGAGGAACGACAGCAATGATGGTGACACCGTTGCAAAGCTGACTGTGTGCTGAAGAAGCCCAGCACATGCTTTCCCTCCCGGCTCTTCGGCTCTGGGAGCAGAAGCCAGAAGTTCGTGCACTAATCGCTGTGCTACTGGGAAGCTGAGAAGCAGCTTTGGAGAGGTTGCATTCAAATGTACTTTTAGGTATGAAACTGAGGAGTGACAGCAATAATGGTGACAGCATTGCAAAGCTGACTGTGTGCTGAAGATGCCCCGCACATGCTTTCCCTCCTGGCTCTTCGACTGTGGGAGCAGACGGCAACCCTAACCCTAACCCTAACCCTAAACCTAACCCAACCCTAACCCTAACCCTACCCCTAACCCTAACCCTAACCCTAAACCTAACCATAACCCTAACCCTAACCCTAACCCCTAACCCTAACACTAACCCTAAACCTAACCCCTAACCCTAACCCCTAACCCTAACCCTAACCCTAACCCTAACCCTAACCCTAAGCTTTCACCAGCTTTCCCTCCTGGCTCTTCGATTGTGGGAGCAGACGACAACTGTTCGTGCTCTTCTCACTGTGCAGCTGGGCAGCCGAGAGCAAGCTCCGAAGAGGGTGCATTCAAATGGACCTTTAGGTATGAAAGCGAGGAGCGACAGCAATGATGGTGACACCGTTGCAAAGCTGACTGTTTGCTGAAGATGCCCAGCACATGCTTTCCCTCCTGGCTCTTCGGATCTGGGAGCAGAAGCCAGACGTTCGTGCACTAATCGTTCTGCCCCTGGGCAGCCGAGAACAAGCTTCGGAGAGGTTGCACTCAAATGGACTTTTAAGTATGAAACTGAGGAGCGACAGCAATGATGGTGACACCGTTGCAAAGCTGACTGTGTGCTGAAGATGCCCAGCACATGCTTTCCCTCCTGGCTCTTCGGGTCTGGGAGCAGAGGCCAGACGTTCATGCTCTAATCGCTGTGCTACTTGGCAGCTCAGAGCAAGCTCCGTAGAGGTTGCATTCGAGTGGACTTTTAGGTATGAAACCGAGGAGCGACAGCAATGATGGTGACACCGTTGCAAAGCTAACTGTGTGCTGAAGATGCCCAGCACATGCTTTCCCTCCTGGCTCTTCGACTGTGGGAGCAGACGGCAACCGTTCGTGCTCTACTCACTGTGCTGCTGGGCAGCCGAGAGCAAGCTCCGAAGAGGGTGCATTCAAATGGACCTTTAGGTATGAAAGCGAGGAGCGACAGCAATGATGGTGACACCGTTGCAAAGCTGACTGTGTGCTGAAGATGCCCAGCACATGCTTTCCCTCCGGCTCTTCGGCTCTGAGAGCAGAGGCCAGACGTTCGTGCTCTACTGACTGTGCTGCTGGGCAGCCAAGAGCAACGAGCAGAGAAGTTGGATTCAAATGAAATTCTTGGTATGAAAGTGAGGAGCGACAGCAATGATGGTGACACCGTTGCAAAGCTGACTGAGTGCTGAAGATGCCCAGCACATGCTTTCCCTCCTGGCTCTTCGACTGTGGGAGCAGACGGCAACCGTTCGTGCTCTACTCACTGTGCTGCTGGGCAGCCGAGAGAAAGCTCCGAAGAGGGTGCATTCAAATGGACCTTTAGGTATGAAAGCGAGGAGCGACAGCAATGATGGTGACACCGTTGCAAAGCTGACTGTGTGCTGAAGATGCCCAGCACATGCTTTCCCTCCCGGCTCTTCGGATCTGGGAGCAGAAGCCAGAAGTTCGTGCACTAATCGCTGTGCTACTGGGCAGCTGAGAAGCAGCTTTGGAGAGGGTGCATTTAAATGAACTTTTAGGTATGAAACCGAGGAGTGACAGCAATAATGGTGACAGCATTGCAAAGCAGACTCTGTGCTGAAGATTCCCCGCACATGCTTTCCCTCCTGGCTCTTCGACTGTGGGAGCAGACGGCAACCCTAACCCTAACCCTAACCCTAACCCTAACCCTTACCCTAACCCTAACCCTACCCCCACCCCTAACCCTAACCCTAAACCTAACCATAACCCTAACCCTAACCCTAACCCTAACCCTAACCCTACCCCTAACCCTAACCCTAACCTTAGCCTAACCCCTAACCCTAACTCCTAACCCAAACCTAACCCTAACCTTAACCCTAACCCTAAGCTTTCACCAGCTTTCCCTCCTGGCTCTTCGATTGTGGGAGCAGACGGCAACTGTTCGTGCTCTACTCACTGTGCAGCTGGGCAGCCGAGAGAAAGCTCCGAAGAGGGTGCATTCAAATGGACCTTTAGGTATGAAAGCGAGGAGCGACAGCAATGATGGTGACCCCGTTGCAAAGCTGACTGTGTGCTGAAGATGCCCAGCACATGCTTTCCCTCCTGGCTCTTCGGATCTGGGAGCAGAAGCCAGACGTTCGTGCACTAATCGTTCTGACCCTGGGAAGCCGAGAACAAGCTTCGGAGAGGTTGCACTCAAATGGACTTTTAAGTATGAAAGCGAGGAGCGACAGCAATGATGGTGACACCGTTGCAAAGCTGACTGTGTGCTGAAGATGCCCAGCACATGCTTTCCCTCCTGGCTCTTCGGCTCTGGGAGCAGAGGCCAGACGTTCGTGCACTAATCGCTGAGCTACTGGGCAGCTGAGAAGCAGCTTTGCAGAGGTTGCATTCAAATGTACTTTTAGGTATGAAACCGAGGAGTGACAGCAATAATGGTGACAGCATTGCAAAGCTGACTGTGTGCTGAAGATGCCCCGCTCATGCTTTCCCTCCTGGCTCTTCGACTGTGCTAGCAGACGACAACCGTTCGTGCTCTACTCACTGTGCTGCTGGGCAGCCGAGGGGAATCTCCGAAGAGGGTGCATTCAAATGGACCTTTAGGTATGAAAGCGAAGAAAGACAGCAATGATGGTGACACCTTTGCAAAGCTGACTGTGTGCTGAAGATGCCCAGCACGTGCTTTCCCTCCTGGCTCTTCGGATCTGGGAGCAGAAGCCAGAATTTCGTGAACTAATCGCTCTGCCCCTGGGCAGACGAGAACAAGCGTCGGAGAGGTTGCACTGAAATGGACTTTTAAGTATGAAAGCGAGGAGCGACAGCAATGATGGTGACACTGTTGCAAAGCTGACTGTGTGCTGAAGATGCCCAGCACATGTTTTCCATCCTGGCTCTTCGGCTCTAAGAGCAGAGGCGAGACGTTCATGCACTAATCACTGTGCCCCTGGGCAGCCGAGAACAAGCCTTGGAGACGTTGCATTCAAATGGACTTTTACATATGAAACCGAGGAGCGACAGCAATGATGGTGACACCGTTGCAAAGCTGACTGTGTGCTGAAGATGCCCAGCACATGCTTTCCCTCCGGGCTCTTCGGCTCTGGGAGCAGAGGCCAGACGTTCATGCTCTACTGACTGTGCTGCTGGGCAGCCAAGAGCAACGAGCAGAGAAGTTGGATTCAAATGAACTTCTAGGTATGAAAGTGAGGAGCGACAGCAATGATGGACGCACTGGGTCAAAGCTGACTGTGTGCAGAAGATTCAGAGCACCAGCTTTCCCTCCTGGCTCTTCGATTGTGGGAGCAGACGGCAACTGTTCGTGCTCTACTCACTGTGCAGCTGGGCAGCCGGGAGTAAGCTCGGAAGAGGGTGCATTCAAATGGACCTTTAGGTATGAAAGCGAGGAGCGACAGCAATGATGGTGACACCGTTGCAAAGCTGACTGTGTGCTGAAAATGCCCAGCACATGCTTTCACTCCTGGCTCTTCGCCTCTGGCAGCAGACGGCAACCGTTCGTGCTCTACTCACTGTGCAGCTGGGCAGCCGAGATCAAGCTCCGAAGAGGGTGCATGCAAATGGACCTTTAGGTATGAAAGCGAGGAGCGACAGCAATGATGGTGACACCGTTGCAAAGCTGACTGTGTGCTGAAGATGCCCAGCACATGCTTCCCTTCCTGTCTCTTTGGCTCTGGGAGCAGAGGCCAGACGTTCGTGCTCTACTGACTGTGCCGCTGGACAGCAAGAGCTATGAGCGGAGAAGGTGGATTCAAATGAACTTCTAGGTATGAAAGCGAAAAGCGTCAGCTATGATGGAGGCACTGTTGCAAAGCTGACTGTGTGCTGAAGATGCCCAGCACATGCTTTCCCTCCTGGCTCCTCCACTGTGCTAGAAGACGACAACAGTTCGTGCTCTACTCACTGTGCTGCTGGGCAGCCGAGAGCAAGCTCCGAAGAGGGTGCGTTCAAATGGACCTTTACGTATGAAAGCGAGGAGCGACAGCAATGATGGTGACACCGTTGCAAAGCTGACTGTGTGCTGAAGATGCCCAGCACATGCTTTCCCTCCCCGGCTCTTCGGATCTGGGAGCAGAAGCCGGAAGTTCGTGCACTAATCGCTGTGCCACTGCGCAGCTGAGAAGCAGCTTTGGAGAGGGTGCATTCAAATGTACTTTTAGGTATGAAACCGAGGAGTGACAGCAATAATGGTGACAGCATTGCAAAGCTGACTGTGTGCTGAAGATGCCCCGCTCATGCTTTCCCTCCTGGCTCTTCGACTGTGCTAGCAGACGACAACCGTTCGTGCTCTACTCACTGTGCTGCTGGGCAGCCGAGGGGAATCTCCGAAGAGTCTGCATTCAAATGGACCTTTAGGTATGAAAGCGAGGAAAGACAGCAATGATGGTGACACCTTTGCAAAGCTGACTGTGTGCTGAAGATGCCCAGCACGTGCTTTCCTCCTGGCTCTTCGGATCTGGGAGCAGAAGCCAGAATTTCGTGAACTAATCGCTCTGCCCCTGGGCAGACGAGAACAAGCGTCGGAGAGGTTGCACTGAAATGGACTTTTAAGTATGAAAGCGAGGAGCGACACCAATGATGGTGACACCGTTGCAAAGCTGACTGTGTGCTGAAGATGCCCAGCACATGCTTTCCCTCCTGGCTCTTCGGATGTGGGAGCAGAGGCCAGACGTTCATGCTCTACTGACTGTGCTGCTGGGCAGCCAAGAGCAACGAGCAGAGAAATTGGATTCAAATGAACTTCTAGGTATGAAAGTGAGGAGCGACAGCAATGATGGACACACTGGGACAAAGCTGACTGTGTGCAGAAGATTCAGAGCACCAGCTTTCCCTCCTGGCTCATCGATTGTGGGAGCAGACGGCAACGGTTCGTGCTCTACTCACTGTGCAGCTGGGCAGCCGAGAGCAAGCTCCGAAGAGGGTGCATTCAAATGGACCTTTAGGTATGAAAGCGAGGAGCGACAGCAATGATGGTGACACCGTTGCAAAGCTGACTGTCTGCTGAAGATGCCCAGCACATGCTTTCCTTCCTGGCTCTTCGGCTCTGGGAGCAGAGGCCAGACGTTCGTGCTCTAATGACTGTGCCGCTGGACAGCCAAGAGCAATGAGCGGAGAAGGTGGATTCAAATGAACTTCTAGGTATGAAAGCGAAAAGCGTCAGCAATGATGGAGGCACTGTTGCAAAGCTGACTGTGTGCTGAAGATGCCCAGCACATGCTTTCCCTCCTGGCTCCTCCACTGTGCTAGCAGACGGCAACCGTTCGTGCTCTGCTCACTGTGCTGCTGGGCAGCCGAGAGCAAGCTCCGAAGAGGGTGCATTCAAATGGACCTTTAGGTATGAAAGCGAGGAGCGACAGCAATGATGGTGACACCGTTGCAAAGCTGACTGTGTGCTGAAGATGCCCAGCACATGCTTTCCCTCCCGGCTCTTCGGATCTGGGAGCAGAAGCCAGAAGTTCGTGCACTAATCGCTGTGCTACTGGGCAGCTGAGAAGCAGCTTTGGAGAGGGTGCATTCAAATGTACTTTTATGTATGAAACCGAGGAGTGACAGCAATAATGGTGACAGCATTACAAACCAGACTGTGTGCTGAAGATGCCCCGCACATGCTTTCCCTCCTGGCTCTTCGACTGTGGGAGCAGACGGCAACCCTAACCCTAACCCTAACCCAACCCTAACCCTAACCCTAACCCTAACCCTAACCCTACCCCTACCCCTAACCCTAACCCTAAACCTAACCATAACCCTAACCCTAACCCTAACCCTAACCCTACCCCTCACCCTAACCCTAACCCTAAACCTAACCATAACCCTAACCCTAACCCTAACCCCTAAACCTAACCATAACCCGAACCTTACCCTAACCCCGAACCCTAACTCCTAACCCTAACCCTAACCCTAACCCTAACCCTAACCGTAAGCTTTCACCAGCTTTCCCTCCTGGCTCTTCGATTGTGGGAGCAGACGGCAACTGTTCGTGCTCTACTCACTGTGCAGCTGGGCAGCCGAGAGCAAGCTCCGACAAGGGTGCATTCAAATGGACCTTTAGGTATGAAAGCGAGGAGCGACAGCAATGATGGTGACACCGTTGCAAAGCTGACTGTGTGCTGAAGATGCCCAGCACATGCTTTCCCTCCTGGCTCTTCGGATCTGGGAGCAGAAGCTTGACGTTCGTGCACTAATCGTTCTGCCCCTGGGCAGCCGAGAACAAGCTTCGGAGAGGTTGCACTGAAATGGACTTTTAAGTATGAAAGCGAGGAGCGACAGCAATAATGGTGACAGCATTGCAAAGCTGGCTATGTGCTGAAGATGCCCAGCACATGCTTTCCCTCCTGGCTCTTCGACTGTGGGAGCAGACGGCAACCGTTCGTGCTCTACTCACTGTGCTGCTGGGCAGCCGAAAGCAAGCTCCGAAGAGGGTGCATTCAAATGGACCTTTAGGTATGAAAGCGAGGAGCGACAGCAATGATGGTGACACCGTTGCAAAGCTGACTGTGTGCTGAAGATGCCCAGCACATGCTTTCCCTCCGGGCTCTTCGGCTCTGAGAGTAGAGGCCAGACGTTCGTGCTCTACTGACTGTGCTGCTGGGCAGCCAGGAGCAACGAGCAGAGAAGTTGGATTCAAATGAACTTCTCGGTATGAAAGTGAGGAGCGACAGCAATGATGGAGGCACTGTTGCAAAGCTGACTGTGTGCAGAAGATTCAGAGCACCAGCTTTCCCTCCCGGCTCTTCGGATCTGGGAGCAGAAGCCAGAAGTTCGTGCACTAATCGCTGTGCTACTGGGCAGCTGAGAAGCAGCTTTGGAGAGGGTGCATTTAAATGAACTTTTAGGTATGAAACCGAGGAGTGACAGCAATAATGGTGACAGCATTGCAAAGCAGACTCTGTGCTGAAGATGCCCCGCACATGCTTTCCCTCCTGGCCCTTCGACTGTGGGAGCAGACGGCAACCCTAACCCTAACCCTAACCCTAACCCTAACCCTAACCCTAACCCTTACCCTAACTCTAACCCTACCCCCACCCCTAACCCTAACCCTAAACCTAACCATAACCCTAACCCTAACCCTAACCCTAACCCTAACCCTACCCCTAACCCTAACCCTAACCTTAGCCTAACCCCTAACCGTAACTCCTAACCCTAACCCTAACCCTAACCTTAACCCTAACCCTAAGCTTTCACCAGCTTTCCCTCCTGGCTCTTCGATTGTGGGAGCAGACGGCAACTGTTCGTGCTCTACTCACTGTGCAGCTGGGCAACCGAGAGCAAGCTCCGAAGAGGGTGCATTCAAATGGACCTTTAGGTATGAAAGCGAGGAGCGACAGCAATGATGGTGACACCGTTGCAAAGCTGACTGTGTGCTGAAGATGCCCAGCACATGCTTTCCCTCCTGGCTCTTCGGATCTGGGAGCAGAAGCCAGACGTTCGTGCACTAATCGTTCTGCCCCTGGGCAGCCGAGAACAAGCTTCGGAGAGGTTGCATTCAAATGGACCTTTAAGTATGAAAGCGAAAAGCGTCAGCAATGATGGAGGCAATGTTGCAAAGCTGACTGTGTGCTGAAGATGCCCAGCGCATGCTTTCCCTCCTGGCTCCTCCACTGTGCTAGCAGACGGCAACCGTTCGTGCTCTACTCACTGTGCTGCTGGGCAGCTGAGAGCAAGCTCCGAAGAGGGTGCATTCAAATGGACCTTTATGTATGAAAGTGAGGAGCGACAGCAATGATGGTGACACCGTTGCAAAGCTGACTTTGTGCTGAAGATGCCCAGCACATGCTTTCCCTCCCGGCTCTTTGGATCTGGGAGCAGAAGCCAGAAGTTCGTGCACTAATCGCTGTGCTACTGGGCAGCCGAGAAGCAGCTTTGGAGAGGGTGCATTCAAATGTACTTTTATGTATGAAACCGAGGAGTGACAGCAATAATGGTGACAGCATTACAAACCAGACTCTGTGCTGAAGATGCCCCGCACATGCTTTCCCTCCTGGCTCTTCGACTGTGGGAGCAGACGGCAACCCTAACCCTAACCCTAACCCTAACCCTAACCCTAACCCTTACCCTAACCCTAACCCTACCCCCACCCCTAACCCTAACCCTAAACCTAACCATAACCCTAACCCTAACCCTAACCCTAACCCTAACCCTACCCCTAACCCTAACCCTAACCTTAGCCTAACCCCTAACCCTAACTCCTAACCCTAACCCTAACCCTAACCTTAACCCTAACCCTAAGCTTTCACCAGCTTTCCTTCCTGGCTCTTCGATTGTGGGAGCAGACGGCAACTGTTCGTGCTCTACTCACTGTGCAGCTGGGCAACCGAGAGCAAGCTCCGAAGAGGGTGCATTCAAATGGACCTTTAGGTATGAAAGCGAGGAGCGACAGCAATGATGGTGACACCGTTGCAAAGCTGACTGTGTGCTGAAGATGCCCAGCACATGCTTTCCCTCCTGGCTCTTCGGATCTGGGAGCAGAAGCCAGACGTTCATGCACTAAACATTCTGCCCCTGGGCAGCCGAGAACAAGCTTCGGAGAGGTTGCACTCAAATGGCCTTTTAAGTATGAAACCGAGGAGCGACAGCAATGATGGTGACACCGTTGCAAAGCTGACTGTGTGCTGAAGATGCCCAGCACATGCTTTCCCTCCTGGCTCTTCGGCTCTGGGAGCAGAGGCCAGACGTTCGTGTTCTAATTGCTGTGCTACTTGGCAGCTCAGAGCAAGCTCCGTAGATGTTGCATTCGAGTGGACTTTTAGGTATGAAACCGAGGAGCGACAGCAATGATGGTGACACCGTTGCAAAGCTAACTGTGTGCTGAAGATGCCCAGCACATGCTTTCCCTCCCGGCTCTTCGAATCTGGGAGCAGAAGCCATAAGTTCTTGCACTAATCGCTGTGCAACTGGGCAGCTGAGTAGCAGCTTTGGAGAGGGTGCATTCAAATGTACTTTTAGGTATGAAACCGAGGAGTGACAGCAATAATGGTGACAGCATTGCAAAGGTGACTGTGTGCTGAAGATGCCCAGCACATGCTTTCCCTCCTGGCTCTTCGGATCTGGGAGCAGAAGCCAGACGTTCGTGCACTAATCGTTCTGCCCCTGGGCAGCCGAGAACAAGCTTCGGAGCGGTTGCACTCAAATGGACTTATAAGTATGAAATCGAAGAGCGACAGCAATGATGGTGACACCGTTGCAAAGCTGACTGTGTGCTGAAGATGCCCAGCACATGCTTTCCCTCCTGGCTCTTCGGCTCTGGGAGCAGAGGCCAGACGTTCGTGCTCTACTCACTGTGCTGCTGGGCAGCCGAGAGCAAGCTCCGAAGAGGGTGCATTCAAATGGACCTTTAGGTATGAAAGCGAGGAGCGACACCAATGATGGTGACATCGTTGCAAAGCTGACAGTGTGCTGAAGATGCCCAGCACATGCTTTCCCTCCCGGCTCTTCGGATCTGGGAGCAGAAGCCAGAAGTTCGTGCACTAATCGCTGTACTACTGGGCAGCTGAGAAGCGGCTTTGGAGAGGGTGCATTCAAATGTACTTTTAGGTGTGAAACCGAGGATTGACAGCAATAATGGTGACAGCATTGCAAAGCAGACTCTGTGCTGAAGATGCCCCGCACATGCTTTCCCTCCCGGCTGTTCGACTGTGGGAGCAGACGGCAACCCTAACCCTAAACCTAACCATAAACCTAACCCTAACCCTAACCCTAACCCTACCGCTAACCCTAAACCTAACCCTAAACCTAACCATAACCCTAACCCTAACCCTAACCATAACCCCTAACCCTAACCCCCTAACCCTAAGCCTAACCCTAACCCTAACCCTAACACTAACCCTACCCCTAACCCTAGCCCTAACCCTAAACCTAACCATAACCCTAACCCTAACCCTAACCCTAACCATACCCCTAACCCTGACCCTAACCCTAAACCTAACCATAACCCTAACCCTAAACCTAACCCCTAACCCTAACCCTAACCCTAACCTTACCCTAACCCCTAACCCTAACCCCTAACGCTAACCCTAACCCTAACCCTACCCCCACCCCTAACCCTAACCCTAAACCTAACCATAACCCTAACCCTAACCCTAACCCTAACCCTAACCCCTAACCCTAACCCTAACCTTAGCCTAACCTATACCCTAACTCCTAACCCTAACCCTAAACCTAACCTTAACCCTAACCCTAAGCTTTCACCAGCTTTCCCTCCTGGCTCTTCGATTGTGGGAGCAGACGGCAACTGTTCGTGCTCTACTCACTGTGCAGCTGGGCAGCCGAGAGCAAGCTCCGACGAGGGTGCATTCAAATGGACCTTTAGGTATGAAAGCGAGGAGCGACAGCAATGATGGTGACACCGTTGCAAAGCTGACTGTGTGCTGAAGATGCCCAGCACATGCTTTCCCTCCTGGCTCTTCGGATCTGGGAGCAGAAGCTTGACGTTCGTGCACTAATCGTTCTGCCCCTGGGCAGCCGAGAACAAGCTTCGGAGAGGTTGCACTGAAATGGACTTTTAAGTATGAAAGCGAGGAGCGACAGCAATAATGGTGACAGCATTGCAAAGCTGGCTATGTGCTGAAGATGCCCAGCAAATGCTTTCCCTCCTGGCTCTTCGACTGTGGGAGCAGACGGCAACCGTTCGTGCTCTACTCACTGTGCTGCTGGGCAGCCGAAAGCAAGCTCCGAAGAGGGTGCATTCAAATGGACCTTTAGGTATGAAAGCGAGGAGCGACAGCAATGATGGTGACACCGTTGCAAAGCTGACTGTGTGCTGAAGATGCCCAGCACATGCTTTCCCTCCGGGCTCTTCGGCTCTGAAAGCAGAGGCCAGACGTTCGTGCTCTACTGACTGTGCTGCTGGGCAGCCAGGAGCAACGAGCAGAGAAGTTGGATTCAAATGAACTTCTCGGTATGAAAGTGAGGAGCGACTGCAATGATGGAGGCACTGTTGCAAAGCTGACTGTGTGCAGAAGATTCAGAGCACCAGCTTTCCCTCCCGGCTCTTCGGATCTGGGAGCAGAAGCCAGAAGTTCGTGCACTAATCGCTGTGCTACTGGGCAGCTGAGAAGCAGCTTTGGAGAGGGTGCATTTAAATGAACTTTTAGGTATGAAACCGAGGAGTGACAGCAATAATGGTGACAGCATTGCAAAGCAGACTCTGTGCTGAAGATGCCCCGCACATGCTTTCCCTCCTGGCTCTTCGACTGTGGGAGCAGACGGCAACCCTAACCCTAACCCTAACCCTAACCCTAACCCTAACCCTTACCCTAACTCTAACCCTACCCCCACCCCTAACCCTAACCCTAAACCTAAACATAACCCTAACCCTAACCCTAACCCTAACCCTAACCCTAACCCTAACCCTAACCCTAACCCTAACCTTAGCCTAACCCCTAACCGTAACTCCTAACCCTAACCCTAACCCTAACCTTAACCCTAACCCTAAGCTTTCACCAGCTTTCCCTCCTGGCTCTTCGATTGTGGGAGCAGACGGCAACTGTTCGTGCTCTACTCACTGTGCAGCTGGGCAACCGAGAGCAAGCTCCGAAGAGGGTGCATTCAAATGGACCTTTAGGTATGAAAGCGAGGAGCGACAGCAATGATGGTGACACCGTTGCAAAGCTGACTGTGTGCTGAAGATGCCCAGCACATGCTTTCCCTCCTGGCTCTTCGGATCTGGGAGCAGAAGCCAGACATTCGTGCACTAATCGTTCTGCCCCTGGGCAGCCGAGAACAAGCTTCGGAGAGGTTGCATTCAAATGGACCTTTAAGTATGAAAGCGAAAAGCGTCAGCAATGATGGAGGCACTGTTGCAAAGCTGACTGTGTGCTGAAGATGCCCAGCGCATGCTTTCCCTCCTGGCTCCTCCACTGTGCTAGCAGACGGCAACCGTTCGTGCTCTACTCACTGTGCTGCTGGGCAGCTGAGAGCAAGCTCCGAAGAGGGTGCATTCAAATGGACCTTTATGTATGAAAGTGAGGAGCGACAGCAATGATGGTGACACCGTTGCAAAGCTGACTTTGTGCTGAAGATGCCCAGCACATGCTTTCCCTCCCGGCTCTTTGGATCTGGGAGCAGAAGCCAGAAGTTCGTGCACTAATCGCTGTGCTACTGGGCAGCCGAGAAGCAGCTTTGGAGAGGGTGCATTCAAATGTACTTTTATGTATGAAACCGAGGAGTGACAGCAATAATGGTGACAGCATTACAAACCAGACTCTGTGCTGAAGATGCCCCGCACATGCTTTCCCTCCTGGCTCTTCGACTGTGGGAGCAGACGGCAACCCTAACCCTAACCCTAACCCTAACCCTAACCCTAACCCTTACCCTAACCCTAACCCCACCCCCACCCCTAACCCTAACCCTAAACCTAACCATAACCCTAACCCTAACCCTAACCCTAACCCTACCCCTAACCCTAACCCTAACCTTAGCCTAACCCCTAACCCTAACTCCTAACCCTAACCCTAACCCTAACCTTAACCCTAACCCTAAGCTTTCACCAGCTTTCCCTCCTGGCTCTTCGATTGTGGGAGCAGACGGCAACTGTTCGTGCTCTACTCACTGTGCAGCTGGGCAACCGAGAGCAAGCTCCGAAGAGGGTGCATTCAAATGGACCTTTAGGTATGAAAGCGAGGAGCGACAGCAATGATGGTGACACCGTTGCAAAGCTGACTGTGTGCTGAAGATGCCCAGCACATGCTTTCCCTCCTGGCTCTTCGGATCTGGGAGCAGAAGCCAGACGTTCGTGCACTAATCGTTCTGCCCCTGGGCAGCCGAGAACAAGCTTCGGAGAGGTTGCACTCAAATGGCCTTTTAAGTATGAAACCGAGGAGCGACAGCAATGATGGTGACACCGTTGCAAAGCTGACTGTGTGCTGAAGATGCCCAGCACATGCTTTCCCTCCTGGCTCTTCGGCTCTGGGAGCAGAGGCCAGACGTTCGTGTTCTAATTGCTGTGCTACTTGGCAGCTCAGAGCAAGCTCCGTAGATGTTGCATTCGAGTGGACTTTTAGGTATGAAACCGAGGAGCGACAGCAATGATGGTGACACCGTTGCAAAGCTAACTGTGTGCTGAAGATGCCCAGCACATGCTTTCCCTCCCGGCTCTTCGAATCTGGGAGCAGAAGCCATAAGTTCTTGCACTAATCGCTGTGCTACTGGGCAGCTGAGTAGCAGCTTTGGAGAGGGTGCATTCAAATGTACTTTTAGGTATGAAACCGAGGAGTGACAGCAATAATGGTGACAGCATTGCAAAGCTGACTGTGTGCTGAAGATGCCCAGCACATGCTTTCCCTCCTGGCTCTTCGGATCTGGGAGCAGAAGCCAGACGTTCGTGCACTAATCGTTCTGCCCCTGGGCAGCCGAGAACAAGCTTCGGAGCGGTTGCACTCAAATGGACTTTTAAGTATGAAATCGAAGAGCGACAGCAATGATGGTGACACCGTTGCAAAGCTGACTGTGTGCTGAAGATGCCCAGCACATGCTTTCCCTCCTGGCTCTTCGGCTCTGGGAGCAGAGGCCAGACGTTCGTGCTCTACTCACTGTGCTGCTGGGCAGCCGAGAGCAAGCTCCGAAGAGGGTGCATTCAAATGGACCTTTAGGTATGAAAGCGAGGAGCGACACCAATGATGGTGACATCGTTGCAAAGCTGACAGTGTGCTGAAGATGCCCAGCACATGCTTTCCCTCCCGGCTCTTCGGATCTGGGAGCAGAAGCCAGAAGTTCGTGCACTAATCGCTGTACTACTGGGCAGCTGAGAAGCGGCTTTGGAGAGGGTGCATTCAAATGTACTTTTAGGTGTGAAACCGAGGATTGACAGCAATAATGGTGACAGCATTGCAAAGCAGACTCTGTGCTGAAGATGCCCCGCACATGCTTTCCCTCCTGGCTGTTCGACTGTGGGAGCAGACGGCAACCCTAACCCTAAACCTAACCATAAACCTAACCCTAACCCTAACCCTAACCCTACCGCTAACCCTAAACCTAACCCTAAACCTAACCATAACCCTAACCCTAACCCTAACCATAACCCCTAACCCTAACCCCCTAACCCTAAGCCTAACCCTAACCCTAACCCTAACACTAACCCTACCCCTAACCCTAGCCCTAACCCTAAACCTAACCATAACCCTAACCCTAACCCTAACCCTAACCATACCCCTAACCCTGACCCTAACCCTAAACCTAACCATAACCCTAACCCTAAACCTAACCCCTAACCCTAACCCTAACCCTAACCTTACCCTAACCCCTAACCCTAACCCCTAACGCTAACCCTAACCCTAACCCTACCCCCACCCCTAACCCTAACCCTAAACCTAACCATAACCCTAACCCTAACCCTAACCCTAACCCTAACCCCTAACCCTAACCCTAACCTTAGCCTAACCTATACCCTAACTCCTAACCCTAACCCTAAACCTAACCTTAACCCTAACCCTAAGCTTTCACCAGCTTTCCCTTCTGGCTCTTCGATTGTGGGAGCAGACGGCAACTGTTCGTGCTCTACTCACTGTGCAGCTGGGCAGCCGAGAGCAAGCTCCGAAGAGGGTGCATTCGAATGGACCTTTAGGTATGAAAGCGAGGAGCGACAGCAATGATGGTGACACCGTTGCAAAGCTGACTGTGTGCTGAAGATGCCCAGCACATGCTTTCCCTCCTGGCTCTTCGACTGTGGAGCAGACGGCAACCGTTCGTGCTCTACTCACTGTGCTGCTGGGCAGCCGAGAGCAAGCTCCGAAGAGGGTGCATTCAAATGGACCTCTAGGTATGAAAGCAAGGAGCGACAGCAATGATGGTGACACCGTTGCAAAGCTGACTGTGTGCTGAAGATGCCCAGCACATGCTTTCCCTCCCGGCTCTTCGGATCTGGGAGCAGAAGCCAGAAGTTCGTGCACTAATCGCTGTGATACTGGGCAGATGAGAAGCAGCTTTGGAGAGGTTGCATTCAAATGTACTTTTAGGTATGAAACCGAGGAGTGACAGCAATAATGGTGACAGCATTGCAAAGCTGACTGTGTGCTGAAGATGCCCCACACATGCTTTCCCTCCTGGCTCTTCGACTGTGGGAGCAGACGGCAACCCTAACCCCAACCCTAACCCTAACCCTAACCCTAACCCAACCCTAACCCAAACCCTAACCCTAACCCTACCCCTAACCCTAAACCTAACCCTAAACCTAACCATAACCCTAACCCTAACCCTAACCCCTAACCCTAACCCCTAACCCTAACCCTAACCCTAACCCTTACCCTAACCCTAACCCTAAGCTTTCACCAGCTTTCCCTCCTGGCTCTTCGATTGTGGGAGCAGACGGCAACTGTTCGTGCTCTACTCACTGTGCAGCTGGGCAGCCGAGAGCAAGCTCCGAAGAGGGTGCATTCAAATGGACCTTTAGGTATGAAAGCAAGGAGCGACAGCAATGATGGTGACACCGTTGCAAAGCTGACTGTGTGCTGAAGATGCCCAGCACATGCTTTCCCTCCTGGCTCTTCGGCTCTGGGAGCAGAAGCCAGACGTTCGTGCACTAATCGTTCTGCCCCTGGGCAGCCGAGAACAAGCTTCGGAGAGGTTGCACTCAAATGGAGTTTTAAGTATGAAACCGAGGAGCGACAGCAATAATGGTGACACCGTTGCAAAGCTGACTGTGTGCTGAAGATGCCCAGCACATGCTTTCCCTCCTGGCTCTTCGGCTCTGGGAGCAGAGGCCAGACGTTCGTGCTCTAATCGCTGTGCTACTTGGCAGCTCAGAGCAAGCTCCGTAGAGGTTGCATTCGAGTGGACTTTTAGGTATGAAAGCGAGGAGCGACAGCAATGATGGTGACACCGTTTCAAAGCTAACTGTGTGCTGAAGATGCCCAGCACATGCTTTCCCTCCTGGCTCTTCGACTGTGGGAGCAGACGGCAACCGTTCGTGCTCTACTCACTGTGCTGCTGGGCAGCCGAGAGCAAGCTCCGAAGAGGGTGCATTCAAATGGACCTTTAGGTATGAAAGCGAGGAGCGACAGCAATGATGGTGACACCGTTGCAAAGCTGACTGTGTGCTGAAGATGCCCAGCACATGCTTTCCCTCCTGGCTCTTCGGCTCTGAGAGCAGAGGCCAGACGTTCGTGCTCTACTGACTGTGCTGCTGTGCAGCCAAGAGCAACGAGCAGAGAAGTTGGATTCAAATGAACTTCTCGGTATGAAAGTGAGGAGCGACAGCAATGATGGAGGCACTGTTGCAAGGCTGACTGTGTGCTGAAGATGCCCCGCACATGCTTTCCCTCCTGGCTCTTCGATTGTGGGAGGAGACGGCAACTGTTCGTGCTCTACTCACTGTGCTGCTGGGCAGCCGAGAGAAAGCTCCGAAGAGGGTGCATTCAAATGGACCTTTAGGTATGACACCGAGGAGCGACAGCAATAATGGTGACAGCATTGCCAAGCTGACTGTGTGCTGAAGATGCGCAGCACATGCTTTCCCTCCTGGCTCTTTGACTGTGTAAGCAGAAGACAACCGTTCGTGCTCTACTCACTGTGCTGCTGGGCAGACGAGAGCAAGCTCCGAAGAGGGTGCATTCAAATGGACCTTTAGGTATGAAAGCGAGGAGCGACAGCAATGGTGGTGACACCGTTGCAAAGCTGACTGTGTGCTGAAGATGCCCAGCACATGCTTTTCCTCCTGGCACTTCGGCTCTGGGAGCAGAAGCCAGAAGTTCGTGCACTAATCGCTGTCCTACTGGGCAGCTGAGAAGCAGCTTTGGAGATTTTGCATTCAAATGTGCTTTTAGGTATGAAACCGAGGAGTGACAGCAATAATGGTGACAGCATTGCAAAGCTGACTGTGTGCTGAAGATGCCCAGCACATGCTTTCCCTCCTGGCTCTTCGACTGTGGGAGCAGACGGCAACCGTTCGTGCTCTACTCACTGTGCTGCTGGGCAGCCGGGAGCAAGCTCCGAAGAGATTGCATTCAAATGGACCTTTAGGTATGAAAGCGAGGAGCGACAGCAATGATGGTGACACCGTTGCAAAGCTGACTGTGTGCTGAAGATGCCCAGCACATGCTTTCCCTCCTGGCTCTTCGGCTCTGAGAGCAGAGGACAGACGTTCGTGCTCTACTGACTGTGCTGCTCGGAAGCCAAGAGCAACGAGCAGAGAAGCTGGATTCAAATGAACTTCTCGGTATGAAAGTGAGGAGCGACAGCAATGATGGAGGCACTGTTGCAAAGCTGACTGTGTGCAGAAGATTCAGAGCACCAGCGTTCCCTCCTGGCTCTTCGATTGTGGGAGCAGACGGCAACTGTTCGTGCTCTACTCACTGTGCTGCTGGGCAGCCGAGAGCAAGCTCCGAAGAGGGTGCACTAAAATGGACCTTTAGGTATGACACTGAGGAGGGACAGCAATGATGGTGTCACCGTTGCAAAGCTGACTGTGTGCTGAAGATGCCGAGGACATGCTTTTCCTCCTGGCACTTCAGCTCTGGGAGCAGAAGCCAGAAGTTCGTGCACTAATTGCTGTCCTACTGGGCAGCTGAGAAGCAGCTTTGGAGATTTTGCATTCAAATGTACTTTTAGGTATGAAACCGAGGAGTGACAGCAATAATGGTGACAGCATTGCAAAGCTGACTGTGTGCTGAAGATGCCCCGCACATGCTTTCCCTCCTGG
>NW_026892756.1:245000-250000 GCF_033815535.1 Pezoporus flaviventris | reverse complement strand
TGTGTGCTGAAGATGCCCACCACATGCTTTCCCTCCTGGCTCTTCGACTGTGGGAGCAGACGGAAACCGTTCGTGCTCTACTCACTGTGCTGCTGGGCAGCCGAGAGCAAGCTCCGAAGAGATTGCATTAAAATGGACCTTTAGGTATGAAAGCGAGGAGCGACAGCAATGATGGTGACACCGTTGCAAAGCTGACTGTGTGCTGAAGATGCCCAGCACATGCTTTCCCTCCTGGCTCTTCGGCTCTGAGAGCAGAGGCCAGACGTTCGTGCTCTACTGACTGTGCTGCTCGGAAGCCAAGAGCAACGAGCAGAGATGCTGGATTCAAATGAACTTCTCGGTATGAAAGTGAGGAGCGACAGCAATGATGGAGGCACTGTTGCAAAGCTGACTGTGTGCAGAAGATTCAGAGCACCAGCTTTCCTCCTGGCTCTTCGATTGTGGGAGAAGACGGCAACTGTTCTTGTTCTACTCACTGTGCGGCTGGGCTGCCTAGAGCAAGCTCCGAAGAGGGTGCTTTCAAATGGGCGTTTAGTTATGAAAGCGAGGAGCGACAGCAATGATGGTGACACCGTTGCAAAGCTGACTGTGTGCTGAAGATGCCCAGCACATGCTTTCCCTCCTGGCTCTTCGGATATGGGAGCAGAAGCCAAACGTTCGTGCAGTAATCGCTCTGCTCCTGGGCAGCCGAGAACAAGCTTCGGAGAGGTTGCACTCAAATGGACTTTTAAGTATGAAAGCGAGGAGCGACAGCAATGATGGTGACACCGTTGCAAAGCTAACTGTGTGCTGAAGATGCCCACCACATGCTTTCCCTCCTGGCTCTTCGACTGTGGGAGCAGACGGCAACCGTTCGTGCTCTACTCACTGTGCTGCTGGGCAGCCGAGAGCAAGCTCCGAAGAGATTGCATTCAAATGGACCTTTAGGTATGAAAGCGAGGAGCGACAGCAATGATGGTGACACCGTTGCAAAGCTGACTGTGTGCTGAAGATGCCCAGCACATGCTTTCCCTCCTGGCTCTTCGGCTCTGAGAGCAGAGGACAGACATTCGTGCTGTACTGACTGTGCTGCTCGGAAGCCAAGAGCAACGAGTAGAGAAGCTGGATTCAAATGAACTTCTCGGTATGAAAGTGAGGAGCGACAGCAATGATGGAGGCACTGTTGCAAAGCTGACTGTGTGCTGAAGATTCAGAGCACCAGCTTTCCCTCCTGGCTCTTCGATTGTGGGAGCAGAAGGCAACTGTTCGTTCTCTACTCACTGTGCTGCTGGGCAGCCGAGAGCAAGCTCCGAAGAGGGTGCACTCAAATGGACCTTTAGGTATGACACTGAGGAGCGACAGCAATGATGGTGACACCGTTGCAAAGCTGACTGTGTGCTGAAGATGCCCAGCACATGCTTTCCCTCCTGGCTCTTCGGCTCTGAGAGCAGAGGACAGACATTCGTGCTGTACTGACTGTGCTGCTCGGAAGCCAAGAGCAACGAGCAGAGAAGCTGGATTCAAATGAACTTCTCGGTATGAAAGTGAGGAGCGACAGCAATGATGGAGGCACTGTTGCAAAGCTGACTGTGTGCAGAAGATTCAGAGCACCAGCTTTCCCTCCTGGCTCTTCGATTGTGGGAGCAGACGGCAACTGTTCGTGCTCTACTCACTGTGCTGCTGGGCAGCCGAGAGCAAGCTCCGAAGAGGGTGCATTCAAATGGACCTTTAGGTATGAAAGCGAGGAGCGACAGCAATGATGGTGACACTGTTTCAAAGCTGACTGTGTGCTGAAGATGCCCAGCACATGCTTTCCCTCCTGGCTCCTCCACTGTGCCAGCAGACGGCAAACGTTCGTGCTCTACTCACTGTGCTGCTGGGCAGCCAAGAGCAAGCTCCGAAGAGGGTGCATTCAAATGGACCTTTAGGTATGAAAGCGAGGAGCGACAGCAATGATGGTGACACCGTTGCAAAGCTGACTGTGTGCTGAAGATGCCCAGCACATGCTTTCCCTCCCGGCTCTTCGAATCTGGGAGCAGAAGCCAGAAGTTCGTGCACTAATCGCTGTGCTACTGGGCAGCTGAGAAGCAGCTTTGGAGAGGTTGCATTCAAATGTACTTTTAGGTATGAAACCGAGGAGTGACAGCAATAATGGTGACAGCATTGCAAAGCTGACTGTGTGCTGAAGATGCCCAGCACATGCTTTCCCTCCTGGCTCTTCGGATCTGGGAGCTGAAGCCAGACGTTCGTGCACTAATCGTTCTGCCCCTGGGCAGCCGAGAACAAGCTTTGGAGAGGTTGCACTCAAATGGACTTTTAAGTATGAAATCGAAGAGCGACAGCAATGATGGTGACACCGTTGCAAAGCTGACTGTGTGCTGAAGATGCCCAGCACATGCTTTCCCTCCTGGCTCTTCGGCTCTGGGAGCAGAGGACAGACGTTCGTGCTCTACTGACTGTGCTGCTGGGCAGCCAAGAGCAACGAGCAGAGAAGTTGGATTCAAATGAACTTCTCGGTATGAAAGTGAGGAGCGACAGCAATGATGGAGGCACTGTTGCAAAGCTGACTGTGTGCAGAAGATTCAGAGCACCAGCATTCCCTCCTGGCTCTTCGATTGTGGGAGCAGACGGCAACAGTTCGTGCTCTACTCACTGTGCTGCTGGACAGCCGAGAGCAAGCTCCGAAGAGGGTGCATTCAAATGGACCTTTAGGTATGACACCGAGGAGCGACAGCAATGATGGTGACATCGTTGCAAAGCTGACTGTGTGCTGAAGATGCCCAGCACATGCTTTCCCTCCTGGCTCTTCGCCTCTGGGAGCAGAGGCCAGACGTTCTTGCACTAATCGCTGTGCTACTGGGCAGCTGAGAAGCAGCTTTGGAGAGGTTGCATTCAAATGTACTTTTAGGTATGAAACCGAGGAGTGACAGCAATAATGGTGACAGCATTGCAAAGCTGACTGTGTGCTGAAGATGCCCAGCACATGCTTTCCCTCCTGGCTCTTCAACTGTGGGAGCATACGGCAACCCTAACCCTAACCCTAACCCTAACCCTAACCCTAACCCTAACCAAACCCTAACCCTAACCCTAACCCTAACCCTACCCCTAACCCTAACCCTACCCCTAACCCTAAACATAACCCTAACCCTAACCCTAACCCCTAACCCTAACCCTAACCATAACCCCTAACCCTAACCCTAACCCTAACCCCTAACCCTAACCCCTAACGCTAACCCTAACCCTAACCCTCACCCTAACCCTAACCCTAAGCTTTCACCAGCTTTCCCTCCTGGCTCTTCGATTGTGGGAGCAGACGGCAACTGTTCGTGCTCTACTCACTGTGCAGCTGGGCAGCCGAGAGCAAGCTCCGAAGAGGGTGCATTCAAATGGACCTTTAGGTATGAAAGCGAGGAGCGACAGCAATGATGCTGACACCGTTGCAAAGCTGACTGTGTGCTGAAGATGCCCAGCACATGCTTTCCCTCCTGGCTCTTCGACTGTGGGAGCAGACGGCAACCCTAACCCTAACCCTAACCCTAACCCTAACCCAACCCTAACCCTAACCCTAACCCTAACCCTACCCCTAACCCTAACCCTAACCCTAAACCTAACCATAACCCTAACCCTATCCCTAACCCCTAACCCTAACCCTAACCCTAACCCTAACCCCTAACCCTAACCCTAACCCTAACCCTAACCCTAACCCTAACCCTAAGCTTTCACCAGCTTTCCCTCCTGGCTCTTCGATTGTGGGAGCAGACGGCAACTGTTCGTGCTCTACTCACTGTGCAGCTGGGCAGCCGAGAGCAAGCTCCGAAGAGGGTGCATTCAAATGGACCTTTAGGTATGAAAGCGAGGAGCGACAGCAATGATGGTGACACCGTTGCAAAGCTGACTGTGTGCAGAAGATGCCCAGCACATGCTTTCCCTCCCGGCTCTTCGAATCTGGGAGCAGAAGCCAGACGTTCGTGCACTAATCATTCTGCCCCTGGACAGCCGAGAACAAGCTTCGGAGAGGTTGCACTCAAATGGACTTTTAAGTATGAAAGCGAGGAGCGACAGCAATGATGGTGACACCGTTGCAAAACTGACTGTGTGCTGAAGATGCCCAGCACATGCTTTCCCTCCTGGCTCTTCGGCTCTGGGAGCAGAGGCCAGACGTTCGTGCTCTAATCGCTGTGCTACTTGGCAGCTCAGAGCAAGCTCCGTAGAGGTTGCATTCGAGTGGACTTTTAGGTATGAAAGCGAGGAGCGACAGCAATGATGGTGACACCGTTGCAAAGCTAACTGTGTGCTGAAGATGCCCAGCACATGCTTTCCCTCCTGGCTCTTC
The DNA here is from genome assembly GCF_033815535.1 of Pezoporus flaviventris. Taxonomy (NCBI): domain Eukaryota; kingdom Metazoa; phylum Chordata; class Aves; order Psittaciformes; family Psittacidae; genus Pezoporus; species Pezoporus flaviventris. The sequence continues at coordinate 245,688 of NW_026892756.1, read as the reverse complement.
GACTGTGGGAGCAGACGGCAACCGTTCGTGCTCTACTCACTGTGCTGCTGGGCAGCCGAGAGCAAGCTCCGAAGAGGGTGCATTCAAATGGACCTTTAGGTATGAAAGCGAGGAGCGACAGCAATGATGGTGACACTGTTGCAAAGCTGACTGTGTGCTGAAGATGCCCAGCACATGCTTTCCCTCCTGGCTCTTCGACTGTGGGAGCAGACGGCAACCGTTCATGCTCTACTCACTGTGCTGCTGGGCAGCCGAGAGCAAGCTCCGAAGAGGGTGCATTCAAATGGACCTTTAGGTATGAAAGCGAGGAGCGACAGCAATGATGGTGACACTGTTTCAAAGCTGACTGTGTGCTGAAGATGCCCAGCACATGCTTTCCCTCCTGGCTCCTCCACTGTGCTAGCAGACGGCAAACGTTCGTGCTCTACTCACTGTGCTGCTGGGCAGCCAAGAGCAAGCTCCGAAGAGGGTGCATTCAAATGGACCTTTAGGTATGAAAGCGAGGAGCGACAGCAATGATGGTGACACCGTTGCAAAGCTGACTGTGTGCTGAAGATGCCCAGCACATGCTTTCCCTCCCGGCTCTTCGAATCTGGGAGCAGAAGCCAGAAGTTCGTGCACTAATCGCTGTGCTACTGGGCAGCTGAGAAGCAGCTTTGGAGAGGTTGCATTCAAATGTACTTTTAGG